>NW_027400670.1:0-5130 GCF_003265705.2 Callorhinus ursinus
GACCTCACTGATATGAGGAATTCTTAATCTCAGGAAACAAACTGAGGGTTGCTGGAGTGGTGGGGGCTGGGAGGGATGGGGGGGCTGGGTGATAGACATTGGGAAGGGTATGTGCTATGGTGAGTGCTGTGAATTGTGTAAGACTGATGAATCACAGACCTGTACCTCTGAAACAAATCATACATTACATGTTAAAAAAAAAAAAGAAGATAGCAGGAGGGGAAGAATGAAGGGGGAAATCGGAGGGGGAGATGAACCATGAGAGACGATGGACTCTGAGAAACACACTGAGGGTTCTAGAGGGGAGGGGAGTGAGGGAATGGGTTAGCCTGATGGGTATTAAAGAGGGCACGTTCTGCATGGAGCACTGGGTGTTATGCGCAAACAATGCATCATGGAACACTACATCAAAAACTAATGATGTAATGTATGGTGATTAACATAACATAATAATAAAAAATAATAAAGGATACATTTCAAGCTAAGAGGCAACAAATTGATAACTGACACAAATACCACTAATTATACCACTTACAATCTAAGAAAGTAAAGACTTACATGGAAAATTTATAAAACTTTATTCAGAGATACTGTTATAAGTTGAATTGTGCCCCTGCCCCCCAAATCATAGGTTGGGAAATCCTAACCCCCAGTACATCAGAATGTGAACTTATTTGGAAATAGGGTCATTGCAGTTGAAATTAGCTAAGATGAGGTCTTTAGGGTGGACCCTTATTTAATATGATTGGTATCCTTCTAAAAAGGGGCAATTTGAAAAAAAAGAGACAGACATATATGGAGGAAAGATCATGTGAAGACACACAGGAAGAAGACAAGCCAAGGAGAGAGGGCTTGAGAGAAAGAAAAATAAATTTTTCTCTTATGACCCTCAGAAGGACCAACCCAGCCAACATCTTCTTTCAGACTTCCGGTTTCCAGAACTGTGAGACAATAAATTTCTATAGTTGAAGCTACTAAGTTTGTGGTACTTATTTTTTTAAGATTTTATTTATTTATTTATTTGAGAGAGAACATGAGCATGAGCAGTGGGGAGGGGCAGGGGGAGAGAGAGAAGCAGGGAACCAGACGGGGCGGGGGGTGACTATCCCAGGATCCTGGGATCATGACCGGAGCTGAAGGCAGACGCTTAACCAAATGAGCGACCCAGCCACCCAGGTATCCCCCCCCTTTTTTAAGATTTTAGTTTGTGGTATTTACTTACAGAAGCCCTAGCAAACTAATATGGATTTTGATACCAAGAAATAGGGAGCTACTGTAACAAATACCTAAAAATATGGAAGGGGCTTTGGAACTGGATAATATGAAAGTAGGGTGGGCCCCAATCCAATATAACTGGTGTCCTTATGAAAAAGGGGACATTTGTATATAGGCAGGTATGCACACACGGGGAATGCCATGTGAAGATTGGAGTTGTGTTTCCACAAGCCAAGGAAATACTAGAAGGTAGAAGAGAAGCAAGGAAAAGATTCTCCCTCACAGCCCTCAGAAGGAGCCAACTTTGCTGAAACCTTGATCTTGGACTTCTAGCCTCCAGAACTGTGAGACAATACATTCCTGTTCTTTAAACAACACAGTTTGTTGTACTTTTTCCCTGCAGCCATAGGAAACCAATACAGAAACTAATGCTAATTTCAATGAGTAGAGAAATATACTATGCTCACTGAGAAACTTAATACTGTAAAAATGTCAGTTCTCTCTGAATTAAAGATGATGGTGACTAACATAACATAATAAAATTTAAAAAAGAAAAAAAAGAAATGTAATCACAAATAAAATCCAACAGTCATTTTGCATGATATTTGACAAGATGATTCTAAATATTATACAGTAGTATAGTAAATCAAGAATGCCAAAAAGGAAGAAAAGGTACTTACTTTGCATGGTAGCTGAGGGCCATGCAAGCTGGAATCATACAAAGCAATCTTAATAATCAATAGGAAAAATCATCATTGTTCTGTGAGCACTCAACATTTTTGTCAAAAGTTAAGAACTCCCTTACTTTTGGTTATACATGTATAGGAAAATTTAGAAAATAGTAAAGCTGTCATTTAAAACATTAGAAATATTGAGAATTATTAAAGTGTCAAATATCTCTGAGTTCCTCTAATATGACAGGGTTTTTTGGTTTGTTTTGTTGTTTTGTTTTTGTTTTTGCTGTTCATAGCATCATTGTTCACAATACTCCCAAACTGGAAATAACACAAAGGCTCCTCATCACTAGAACTGGTGAATATATGCTGGAATGTTCATAGAATGGAATTTATACAGCAACGAAAAAATGAAGAAATTTATAGCTACTATATCAAGATAAACGAGTTTCATTAGAGTGAGCAAAATTAGCAAGTCAAAAGAAGTGAATATGCAGTATAATTGCATATTAAAAAGCTTAAGAACAGGCAAAACTACAGTGTTTAAGGGTGCAAGAAAAGATGGTAAAAGTATCAGTAAGAGCAAGGTAAAGAT
Source organism: Callorhinus ursinus (assembly GCF_003265705.2). Classification (NCBI taxonomy): domain Eukaryota; kingdom Metazoa; phylum Chordata; class Mammalia; order Carnivora; family Otariidae; genus Callorhinus; species Callorhinus ursinus. Next base: position 2,485 of record NW_027400670.1, read on the forward strand.
TATTCTAAAAGTCAGGAAAGGAGTTACTTTAGGTTTGATAGAGTGGGGGATGTATTTGAGAAGGGGCATCCTAAAGATTTATAAATTACATGAAGTGTTCTATTCTTTAAGTTAGGTAGTGTTTACACAAGTGTATGTTTTATAATTACTATTTTTAGTGCACACATATGTTTTATATCATATATTGCAATTTACTGATATATATTTAATATTATCCTTAAATTAGAAATGAAGACAGACTTAGGGAGTGAGAAAGGAACACAGAAAGTATCTGGGAGGCTGTAATGTTCTATTTCTTGACATAAACACATGTACACATATATATAGTATAATATTTTTCACAATAAAAATCATCTTATATCCATATGTATTTTTCTTGTATACTTTCTTCTACAAACCATTATAGGCTGCTAAATGTTTGAAAAACAATATAGGATTTAGCCCAATTAAAGGTATTGGAAAAATTCCCAATACAATTTCTTCAGTTTGGGCTTTATTGTTGTTGCTGTTCTGCTCAATAAACTGAAATATGGCTTTGAGTCTGGAACTTTCAGACAAGGCTAGGAGGCTCAGCAAAAAGAAAAACTAGAGAACAAAAGATGAGGATCAGATTTGAAAAGCAGAAACACAGGTGGGCATTGCCACACACCAGGAATATATCAGCTTTTGATCAAGGTCCTCTGTGCAGCCTGGGGTGGGGAGGCAAAGGCAGATTATGGAAAGGCATGGACTGCTTTGTACTCTGCATAGTGAGAAACTCAATGGGTGACTGCCAGGGATTCTAGAACTTACTTGTTCATCACATCTTCCTGAAACATGATGCACAACTCCCTGGTGACATTACTGCTGCCTTCCCATATGGTAAGTCTGATTTCCTAGACTCTCCCAATGAGGGCTCAGTAGAAGGAGTCTGTGTTTTCTTTTCTGTAGGACAAAGAAATCTTACCTAATTACCCTAAATTTTCAGTTAGTGTGGTGGGCTCCCTGGAGATTTTGCCATTTGAGGGAACAAACAATATGTTTAAAATAGCTGAGGCTGCTGCACCTGTTTTAAACAATATGTTCAAAACACCAAAGGTTGGGAGACACTGCCAAGGCTTTGGTCATGGCTACAGATCAGGAAAGACACAAAACTGAGAGACAGGCTGCTAGGCAATGACATTAATGCCATGGTCACTGTCTTCCATAATATAAGCACCTGTTAAAAAAATTTAGATGGCAAAATGTGTGTAGAATGAGGAATATCTCCCTCATTGTCTCTGACCCCCAATACTACTGCAATTGGTGACTACAATGAACAAACAGTCCAGCCTATGCCCCCTGCAGAGCTAAATATTTAGATGTGTAAGTACAGACACATATAAACATGCTTTTTTTCATTTTCCTTATATAGAATTATATCCTACCCTACACCTAAAAGGTCTGTATTAGGCCCCTACCATATTAGGAACATTCCACAGTATCTCTACAAATCTGCCCCAAACAGATCCTACCTACCCAAAACAGTCTGTGTGGCCTCTGCTCAGCTGTGGCCAGGAATGGCCTTTGCTACATTGCAGATCTTAGCTCATCCCTGCAGAGTGATAAACCTGGAACTTGAAGATAACCTCCACTCTGTCAACCCCACAAAGCTCCTAATAGGACATAGACTCTCCCCCTTCTTCCACAGAGGCTATTCAAGTCAATCACTTCACCAGTCATTGAAAAAGATGTGAAAGACTTGCTCCATTCCCTACAGATCTGATTTATACTGCTGTTTTATGGGAAAGCAGGAATCATTTTGACCTGGAAGACTAGATTCCTGGAAATGCTAACCGCTAACCTTGAAAAGACCAGGAGTTTGCCCTTCTCTCCCTCTGGATGGGTCGGAGAGTGGCCAAGGAAGGAAATTTATTGGCCTGTTAACCATGCACATGATACCTGGGAGCTAGTTCTCCTGTTCTCCTCCAAAGGTGTGTGAACAACCTGGGCCTTTGTGGGGCTGCCTGTTTCCATAAGAATCTGCTAGAAATGATCCTTTCTTGGAAGTAGCTTGGAAAATTCAAGCCCTGCAACGTGCTGCAGGCTCAGTGCACCATCTTGGGCACCTGGGATGAAGTGACATTCAGATCCCCAGCTAAGCTGCAATTCACAAAAATGGATCTTACCATTTCCCAGATTGTGAAAGTAAAGGGAGCAATTGCATAATCTTTTTAAAAAATTTTTTATTGTTATGTTAATCACCATACATTACATCATTAGTTTTTGATGTAGCGTTCCATGATTCATTGTTTGTGCATAACACCCAGTGCTCCACGCAGAATGTGCCCTCTTTAATACCCATCACCAGGCTAACCCATCCCCCCACCCCCTCCCCTCTAGAACCCTCAGTTTGTTTTTCAGGGTCCATCCTCTCTCATGATTCGTCTCCCCCTCTGACTTTCTCCCCTTCATTCCTCCCCTCCTGCTATCTTCTTCTTCTATTTTTTTCTTAACATATATTGCATTATTTGTTTCAGAAGTACAGATCTGTGATTCAACAGTCTTGCACAATTCACAGCACTCAACATAGCACATACCCTACCCAATGTCTATCACCCAGCCACCCCATCCCTCCCACCCCCCATCACTCCAGCAAACCTCAGTTTGTTTCCTGAGATTAAGAAT
>NW_027400671.1:0-2354 GCF_003265705.2 Callorhinus ursinus
AGAGCACTGCACGCCCGCCCCAGGGAACCCACACTTTCAGCGGTTCCCCGGCCGAAAAGAGGAGAAAGACACTCACGCTGACCCACGCCCGCGACCCTCACCCCCGGAAACCTCGATGAGGCGCTGGCACATCAGGCCTCCCGTGCCCCTATGTCTTAAGGTTCACCCAACATTGGCTCCTGAGGGGTCAGTCCCCAGACTCTGGCTCCAAAGCCCCACAGATTCGGGACACCCGAGCAATATCGAGTGACTCAGGCTGCCACAGAGAAGGAAAATGCTCCATTTGGTACTCGGAAAGCATTCAGAGCAGGAGAACTCTGAATGCCCATCCCAAGAAACGCACAAATTTTGCGCCCTCTGGCGGGAAGCCCTGAGCTTGACACCCAACCTGACCCACGCCCTCAAGACAAATCCCCGGGGAAGCAGGCCACAGTGCTGGCACGTTGGGCCTGCCCTGCCCCTAGGCCCTCACCCTATCCCTTGCGGGCCTTTGAGGGCCTCTGGCCCCAGAGGCCTGGCTCTAAAGCCACAGGGATCGTGGCACCTGAGCAATACCAGAGGATGCAGCCTGGCTCCCAGGGGGAAACCGCACCGCTGGGAACTAGGGCAAAGCTTTCCGAATAGGAGCACTTTGCGTGCCCACCGGTGAAATGCCACTTTGAACGGCCCCCTGCCCACCAACCCTGAGCCTGACACTCACCCTGACCCACACCCCCGACCCGGATCCCCCACACCCCAAAGCTGGCTCCAGCGTGGCCCTACGGAGGATTCTGAAAGCTCTGTCCCCAGGCGCCCGGCTTCAAAGCCCCAGGGACCGGGGACACCTGACGAGGGCCAGAGGACTCAGCCTGCCATGAAAAAGTAAAACGTGCCATGGGCAACTCCTGTAAGCATTCCGAGCGGGAGAACTGTGCCGGTCCGGCCCCACGAGCCCCAAGTTCAACATGCCCAGGCCGCAATCCCTGAGCCTGACACTCCCCGCCGACCCACGGCCTCAACTCAGACCCTGGGAAGCTCATCATAACGACAGCACCTCAGGCCTGGCGTGCCCCTAAGCCCTAAGCCTCACCCTATGTTGGCATCTGAGCGGGTCTGTCCCCGGAGCCTTGCTCCAAAGCCCCCCAGGGATGGCAGTAACTGAGTGACACTAGAGGACTCCAACACCAAAAGGAACGCAAACACACTACTTTCAAATCCGGAAAACGTTCAGAACACGGGAATTCTGAATGCCCATCCCAGCCAATGCACACATTTGGCTCCTTCTGGCAGCCAACCCTGAACCGGTATTGCTCAGGTGTCCTGAATCTTTGGGGCTTTGGAGCCAGAGTCTGGGGACTGAACCCTCTGCAGCCAACGTCGGGTGAACGATAAGACATAGGGGCATGGGAGGCCTGATGTGCCGGCGCCGCATCGAGTTTCCCGGGGCTGAGGGTCACGGGCGAGGGTCAGCGTGAGTGTCTTTAGTCAGAAGGAGTGTCTTGCTCCTCTTTTCGGCCCGGGGATGGCTGAAAGTGTGGGTTCCCTGGGGCAGGCGTGCAGGGTTGGGATTAGGCCCTAGGGGCAGGGCAGGCAGAGATCTCCTGGTCTCAGCACTTTCAGAAGTGCCAAATGGCGCATTTTGCTTTGTGGTGTCAGTCTGTGTCCTCTGGTATTGCTCAGGTGGCTCAAATCCCTGGGGCATGGAGCCAGGGACCAAGGGAGAGACCTCTCCGAAGCCACGTGAGGGTTAGGGTTAGGGTTAGGGTTAGGGTTAGGGTTAGGACTAGGGTTAGCCCTGATCTGGCCATGCTGGGGCCAGCTTTGGGATGCGGGGGATCAGAGTCGGGCGTGTGGGTCAGGGTGAGTGTCAAGCTCAGGGTTGGCGGCAGGGGGCCGTTGAAAGTGGCTGTTGGTTGGGATGGGCATTCTGAGAAATCCTGTTCTAAACGCTCTCCGGAGCTGCAAGTAGTGCATTGGAATTCTTTGTGGCGTTGGAGTCCTCAGATGTCGCTCAGTTACTGCCATCCGTGGGGCTTTGGAGACAGCCTTATGGATCCAGAAACTTAGAAGCCAACCTAGGGATAGACCTAGGGCCTAGGGTCATTGGAGCCCTGATCTGGCCACGCTGGGGCCAGCTTTGGGGTGCGGGGTATCCAAGTCAGGGGTGTGCATCAGGGTGAGTGTCAGGCTCAGGGTTGGCGGGCAGGGGGCCGTTGAAAGTGGCATTTCATGTTTATTATCTTTATTATAAAGGTCAGCATAAAATTGCCCTCAAAACTTTACAAGGATATTACTAAAAAAAGAAAGAATGGAAGAAAGAAACAAAGAAAAAGAAGAAAGAAAGAAAGAAAGAAAGAGAGAGAGAGAGAGAGAGA
>NW_027400671.1:2454-5129 GCF_003265705.2 Callorhinus ursinus
GAAAGAAAGAAAGAAAGAAAAAAGAAAGAAAGAAAGAAAAAGAAAAAACAAGGAAAGGACGGGAAAATTTTACCCCTAATATCTCTCATGAACATAAATACAAATATCCTTAACAAAATATTACAAAATCAAATCTAGAAATAAAGGTTAATATATGTCAGTAAGGAGGGTTTACTCGAACTATGCAAGGTTTAACTAATATTTGAAAAATGAACCACCACATGGTTCTGCTAATGTAATCCATGATACTGACAGAATAAAAGTGAAGAATAATAAGATTATTTCCATAGATTCAAGAAATGATTTCAACATTCATTTATAGGAAAACAAAGATTCTTAGCAAACTTGGAGTAGAAACATTCCATACATTGATGATGATTAAATTTCTAGCAAACATTATATTTGAGAAGGAAGCTAAACGAAATGACTAATGGAATAGTATAGAGTCCAGAAACAGCTCCAACACACGGACAGTCAAACAATTCATGACTACTGTGTCCTGCAGTGCAGGAAGGAGAACACAGTCTTTCAATATATGGTTCCAGGTCAATGGATGTCCTTGTGGGAGAAAAGACAATTCAACCTTATACACAAAAATCAATTTCAATCTGATTATGGGTATAAATGTGAAAATTACAACAAGATGGATTGAAATAATATTCTGCATGAATTTTAAAGCTTTCTTTTTCTTTTTAGAGAGAGAGCATATGTGAGTCAGGGTGGGGAGGGGCAGAGGGAGAGAAAGAGAGAGAATCTCAAGCAGACTCTGGCTGAGCCTGGAGCCAGATGTGGGGCTCAAACTCATGACCTTGAAATCATAACCTGAAGTGAAATCAAGAGCCAGATGCCAATGGACTGAGCCACCCAGGTGCCCCTCATCATGAATTTTGAGTGGGAAAAGATCTATGAAATCAGACAAAGTTTTAACCTTCATAGAAGAATTTATTTAAATTGAAAAATAGTAAATTTAAGAGCATCACTTTACCAAAAGTTCCATGAAGAGAGGCAATGCACACAATGTGTGTGTGAGTGTGAGTGAGTGTGTGTCTGTCTGTCTATCTATCTCAAAGAAAGAACTATCCAAAGAATTCCTACAAATCAATAATAAAAAGACAGAAAATCTAAAAGAACAGTCACTTCACCTATCCAAATGGCCAATACATAAAAACGTATTTAACTTCAGGGTATTTTGCTGAGTGAAATAAGTCAGACAGAGAAAGACAAATACCATAAGATTTCACTTACACGTGGAATCTAAAAAGCAAAACAAATAAAAGCAGGAACAGACCCACAAATACAGGGAACAAACTGTTGCCAGAGGAGAGGGGTAGGGATGGGCAAAATGAGTGAAGGGGAGTGGGAGGTATAGGCTTCCAGTTATGGAATGAGTAAGTTAAGGGAATAAAAGGTACAGCATAAGGGATATAGTCAGGTGTATCATAATGGTGTTGTATGGTGACAGAGGGTAGCTACACTTGTGGTGAGTATAGCATAACATAGAGAGTTGTTGAATATGTTGTACACCTGAAACTAAAGTATCATTATGTGTCAAATATACTTCAATTAAAAGTTGAAAATAAAAAAAATAAATGCAAATAGAAAAGGAAATGATCTTGCTAATCATCAGGGAAAATTATAATGACAAAACAGGGTCATTACACACATTCAAGTATTGCTCCACAAGAATGTTGTATTTTACTCTGAAAGGAATGCAGCTCCTCAAGGTTTGCATTAGCAGAAGTTTGAAAGCACATATGGGAGTGGATGTTAAAGAATATGAAATATAACACTTGAATGATCTGAATTTAATGGCATTGGTGCTATCATCCACAGCACAGGTTATGATGAACTGGCTGTCTTCCACATTGGCTACCTGAAGTTTGAACTCAATGACAGTCTATGGTAAATAAGGGTGAAAAGCTGGAAAGTCCCTGGTACCCTGTGGAAAAAGGAATCAGTGGGCTCTGGAAGATGGGAATTGTGGAGTATCTCTAATGCAATAAGCTCAGCCACCCTCTAAACATACCTTGTGGAAAGCCTGGAGAACATTTTCTTCATGAAGGCATTAAGAAATGTTTTGGTAAGGAGGGCATTAGTATTCTTAAAATATTCTGTGGTATCTAACTCCCGAGGACCAGTGATGATGGTGGGGAATGCAGCAGTGGAATTGGGCCACCTGATATTGAAAATAATGATAAAATAATGATGTCCTGGAAAATTAGGTGCCATCCTAACAAGGTGGAACTCATCACTACAATTAAGCCACATGAGTTTTGACCTACAGGGATCTGTGGTGCTGTATAATTTATCACAGGATTCTTAAAAACAAAATATTTGGTGACCTACTAAGGTGTTATTTGGAATATATTAGCAGAAAAAAATATGGGTCTAAGGGCAGAAAGATAATTTGAATCAACACAATGGGGGATTCATGACTAGTTCACAGACCCAGATCCTCTTACTTGAGAAGTAGAGCAGCTTGAAGAAAGGACCCTGCAATGCAGCAAAATACTATTAAAGATTCTTCCCTCAAGTCTTCCCTAGAGGGACATTTCAGTCACTTAACAAGTTGGCTACACATGGGAGAAGGAAGTTGCCAGTCCCTGGGGATCTGGTTATTCCCCAATGCTACTTTGATGACTGCCTGGCATCTGAACATGAAAGAAGACATGGGG
>NW_027400672.1:0-5129 GCF_003265705.2 Callorhinus ursinus
GGAGAGCAGCAGAAGGAAGGATATTTGAGAATAAAAATTAAAGAGAAAACATTTTAACATGTATGTGGGTTCAGTGAACGTGTTTGTGATCAAATAAATTTCAGTTGACCTAAATGCTTTAGATTTAGAAAATCATATGACTGGGCTATTTATTCCGTGTCTTGTATTTGCAAATATTTTCAAGTACTTGCTCTTTCTTGATTGTGTCTTGTATTTTGAAACCTAAATCTACTATGGCTAAGTGTAACCTGGATGTCCTGCTTTACAAACTCAAGAAGCAAATGTTTAAAGTTTTGAAAATATTTCCAATTACTGACTCAAGCCGTCACCTACCTCATTAACCAAAATGTTTCCAATACTCTCTTTAGTTGATTCCACAGTTCTGGGGACTAAGGCATGCTCTCAACATGGCTCTCATCTGCCTCCCTGTACCATCGAAATAAAATACAGGTCAGAAGCTTTTCAATGGTTCACTCACCCTCCTGCAAGGGATGTTATCCTTTACCAAGGCTATAATTCTTTGATCCAAATCTTGGCACAAATGACTATATGTGTCTCTATGAAAGTAAAACCACATTCTCTGTGTGCTGACTTTGGCCATAGGGCCCTATGCCTGGATTCCAGAACTTATATACTGCCACCTCAAAGGGTGACCTTCTAGTAGCTTACCAGGCAGGGCTGGTCTCACATAGATAATTCCCTTTCAACTCATCCACTACAAAGGGCCAAGCACATTTGCCTTTTAAGTCTTCAAATACTAAGGATCTGATTACTTCCACCTTACTAGGAAGATGAGATTTGCAAATAACCCTCTGAAAAAAGCAACCCAATATGCCTCTAGAAAAGGTTGTGTTCATTACTCAGGAAGATTCCAAGGTGATTTTTTTAGCATATTTTTTCTAGAAAAGTGAAAAAGAAAATATTTGTCAGGGCATCCTACATCATGAAGAAATTATTATAACTGCATTGACTGGAGATCTAATAATTTATTTAGTTCCACTGTGAAATAACTCTAGCAAAATATTTTATTGTGATCAATATAATGGAGCCACTAATCATTAAGTGGCATTAAATATATTAATTTAACTTATAATTTATGTTAACTTATTAATTTTAATATAATAATATATTAAAGTGTAGTTACAGTATGTATGTAATATTCTGAAATTAGATGCCTATTACTTGATATAGGTGCTCCATGGACATTTATTGCCTATTGACCCTCTATATGCTTATGTTGAATTTTATATATTGGATGAAACTGGGTCTTGATATGATGCGATATATTTTTAAAAATATTTTTTGAGTGTTTACTATGTGCCAGGCAATTTGAGGAACTGTAAAATAATTCTTGTTTAAGTGTTTAGATGTTAGGGATACAACAGGGAACTAAACAGACAAAAATCCATGCCCTCATGGAGCTTACATTATAGTCATTTATACTTTTTCTTGAGTGGTGTCCTTTTAAAGTATATTCTGTGATCTCTTACGACCCTGAGTAATTCATAATTCGCTATTCATAAATGACGAGATTCTAGTCCTCACTATGTAAGAGCATATTCTAAAGTGTAAGTCATAAGTAGTTTCCCATGGGTAGAATTTGAGATTTGATATCTTACTTAAATTTCAGAACATCAGTTACAGAGGAACAGCACTATTGTGCAAAAACACTCATTTCCAACTATTTCATTAGTCATTTTGATGTTGTTCCACATCTGACAGGAGAAGACAGTTTCATCTTCTGAGGGGACTGAAAAGATGAGGGGACTGAAATATGGAAATGCCAAGTAGGTGACTGAAGGTGTCAAATACACGGTGAATACCATTTGCCACCATTTTGAAAATTCTCATTAAGGTATGATAAAATCTCTTATAAACGTTACTGTTTTTCATAAGTAGCTCTTAGCAATTTCTTTAAAATGTTTGATAGACAAATACACTGGTGAATGAATAAAGTGTAGGGGATCATGGGTTTCAAAAGTGCATATTCCAATTAAAGCAACTCATACCCTCTTCTTCAGTCCAGTGAGACACAGTAAGATAATTCTTATTTAAAGGAAACTTAGCTAGTTCCACCTTATTCCTTATGCTGTTTGTTAGAGATCTGTCTTCAGCCTCCTGACTAAATAAAAATGCAGAAAAAATAATGTATTTTAACAAGTTCCCAAACACATTTTGCTCGAGCTGTGATTCTTATAACAGCATTAAGATCCAAGAAAATAAAACTCGAGTCTGTGGGCTTTCAATATTATTTGTTTCCAGAATGGTGGATATTTATATTTGAAAGGTTCTGTACTAGAGATAAATCAGCATACTTATATAATCTTCAAAAAGGATAACTGAGGTCAAAGTTAAGGAACTCTAAAAATCACTGTGAGAAAAAATATCTGGAACTTGAAAATAGGAAAAGATTACTGGGTATTCTCTCAGTGCTGGGCTTGTACTTTTGATCAACTTCACAATGGTTAGGATATTTCACAACCCATTGGAGCAAAGGTTAATTTGAAGATTTTTGTCTGGTAGAGATGCAAAGAATTTCATTATGGTAAAACCGGTAAATCCCCAAATTACAGTTTGCTGTAACCAGTTTTCTGTCAAACTCCCCTATCTTATTTTAACATTTCATTGCTAATCTGCCTATGAACACCTGCCTTCTCAAAGCTTTTTTAGGCCAGTTTTACCATCTTCTGGTTGTTCATTAATGTAATGAGTTTAACACAATCTTGGACATATAATCATGTTATATTTGTATAAAAATTATGTTTTATAGCCTTTTAAAAAAGTATCCTTTAACAATAGTTAGACCCCGGGGCTCCTGGGTGGTTTAGTATGTTAAGCATCTGCCCTCAGCTCAGGTCATGAAGTCTTGCATCAGGCTCCCTGCTCAGTGGGGAGTCTGCTTCTCCCTCTCCCTCTGCTTATTGCTCCCCCTGCTCTGCTCATGCTATCTCTCCCTCTCTCTCTCTCTCTCTGTCAATAAATAAATAAATAATCTTAAAAAAATAGACCCTTTTTACTTCATGCCTTTCTCTTTATTTTAATGGTTCTTACAACCCCCTTTTTACGGAGCTCTAAGTGGATAGAATGGCATAATTTAATGAATTCCTAGTCCTGTCACTGACTACTCATGTAACCCTAAGTAACTCATAATCCCTCATCCATAAATGGTGAGATTGTACAGGTTAGTTTGTAAGTGTGAATTCTAAAGAGTAAGTAATGAGTTGCTTTGTATGGGTACAATTTGAGATTTAATTCTTAAATTTTAGAACATCAGTTGTAGAGGATAAACCTGACCCTCCATTGAATAGTAAGGCTTTATTTACTCAGCAGTATATATATGGAGCAATTCAAAATATGTTGGCATGAGTCCTCCACAAATAATTTGCACAGTTAGGAATCAGTCTCTATTTGCATGTTACTTTCTCACACTCTGATTCTTCCAACTTGAAGCAGTTAGAACCATGTAGTTCTAACATGACTGTACTTCTCAGAGAGAATGAACTTGGGGTCTTCTATTATCGCTCTATCTCTTTGTATAAATTAATATAGACACTGGGAAGATGCAAAGTAATAGCAACAATAGCTATCTTTCTGGAATATAATGAATATAAGTTGCTTTCATAATCATTAGAAAAGAAAATATCTTTTGATTTGGATTAAAACATATAAAACTTCAAAGGTCTCCCTTTTGACACAAAGCAAACTCTGAGCTTCTCAGAGGTCATATAATGCTCATTGCCATCTGGCTCCAACTACATGTCCAGATTCCACTCCCATCATTTTTTTCCAATAAATTCTATTCTATAGCTACACGGGAATTTTGTGGTTTCCAGAGCATGTCACATATTTTCATACCTTTGTGACTTGAATCATATTGTTCTCTTAGCCTGAAAACATTTCTCACCATCTTCACCTGAGGAAAAAAAAAATCACCATGAAAGTCAAAGCCAAATTAAAATGTGGGCATCTTTGTGAAGCTATTTTCTGCTCTCAACTTAAAATATATAGCACAACTTAAACATGAATTGTGCATTTTTTAACAACCATATAGGTTCTCCAGAGTAAGAAGTGTCTTATTTCTTCGTATCCTCTGGAATTAAAGTAATAAAAAATAATAACAATAATAATAATGATAAATGAATAAGTGGATGAATGTAAATCATGCTGTAAACGTCTTTACTAAGGACTGGCTACCTACTTACGGTTCACTATAGCCTGTTTATACAATATTCTTCTGTCTATTTCCCATCTCTAATCTACTATTGGGTTATACATTCTAGAGTGTACATGATCATGTACTTTCTTCTTCCTTCTTCATGGTTTCACCCTTGTTCAGTCATTCACAATTTTCTACCAAATCATTCTGTTTTCTAGTTAGTACTCTGGTTCCTTTATGAGAATTCTGTTTCTCTGAGGTATTACACAATTCCCCACTTCCCTCTATCCTAAGAACAATCTTCCTCTGTAGGACTTCCTCTCCCAGATGCCCTTTGCCTGATTGTGGAATGCATAGTACCCTGGACATAATAGCTTTTCAAGAGCTGATTCAGTCAGTATTTTCCCCCCACCCAATTTCCCAGTCACATATATCTAATTTATTAAACTTCCTTCTGTCTAAGAGCAGTGATCCTCAATGGCCAAGGGAGCTAACCTACCCACCACCTCCCAAATACCAATCCTTTTTCTAACACTCTTTTTCCCGTCTCCTGGGAAAAACAACTATTAGAATTCTAGCAACTATTAGAAAATTAATGAGAGGAAGTACAGTACTTGGGAAAGAAACAAATGCCTCTTTAGGATAATGGAAAGGAAAAAAAAATAAGTGAATTGAAACTGGATGGGGCCACTTACCAGCCACAGAAAGGTTGAGATCAGGTCTACAGGGTTTTTTGTTTTGTTTTGTTTTGTTTTGTTTTGTTTTGTTTTGTTTTGCTCTGGCCATTTTTATAAAATCCATTTTGGGTGTTCAAAGGGGCTTCAAGGTTTTACTTCTTTTTTTTATGTTATGTTAATCACCATACATTACATCATTAATTTTTGATGTAGTGTTCCATGATTCATTGTTTGCATATAACATCCAGTGTTCCATTCAGTACATGTCCTCTTTAATACCCATCACCAGGCTAACC
>NW_027400673.1:0-5127 GCF_003265705.2 Callorhinus ursinus
AAAACATCAGGGAATTATAGTAATTCAGTTTAATATCTGCTGAAAGCTTTGATAAAGGCTTATGTGGCTGTTCAGAGAAATTGCATGCGGTAAGAAAGCCATTGCCATAACCACTGAAAAACACTTGGTATTTTGACAAAATTTAAAATGCCCTCTCAGGAAAGACTCTATTCTTCCCTTGAATAACATTTTAGATATTGAGGTAAAGGCAAGGGACATGCATGGTAAGGAATTATGTTCATATTATACACAGCTCTCTGCTTGTATTCCAGGAGCTCCAAATTCCTTTTTTTCTTTTCTTTTTATGTTTCATTCCGTATAAAAGCAAAATTGATCTGGCCTCACAAATTGTGCTTCTAGCAAATTTTAAAAGTACTTAAAATGTTATCTTTGAAAATCAGGTAATACAACAGGACATCTGTGCATTCATTTTATTCTGGGCATCCCAGCAGCCTTCCAGGTTAATAGAATCTGTGTGTGATTGCAGATGTTTAATATGCATAATTAATTAAACGCTGATCCCAGTAATCATGCTGCCAGATGTAAATACTATCTGAGAAGGGCTGTTTCATAAGATGACAAGTCTAATAGCGCAAATGTTGCAACACCATTCAGAGGAGGAAGGAAGCTGTTCTGGGGTTTTACTAAAAATAAGATGCTTGTACTGAAAAAGGAAATTATAAGTGCATGTTCTACCCACCTAGGTTGGCCATCTATTCCATTCCAAAGAGTAGCACTCACTTCCAAACCACTCTCTGAGATAAAAGGAGTTGCAATTGAGGAAGAGTAAGAAACTGACAGATCTTCTATTATTTGGATAACTGATCCTTTCTCCTTTCCTTTCATATAATTGCAGACTTGAATCAAATAAACAAGAAGTTAGTGGATTAAATAAACATTAATAAGAAGGCCTAAGCATAAGAGACAAAGGTTGCATCCTATCATATTTAATATGGGCTTCTTAAAACAGATATACACATTTAATATTACTTTATGAACAGATATTTTTCAGTTGCATTTTGGGAGCTGTATTATTGTTTTGATCCATTACTTTTAGGTTCTTATCCTAACTGCATGGAACTATTTAAACATGAGAAAAAGCAGTTTATTGGAGATTATATCCCTTTGAAAAGCAATTTATTTCTAGCATGGCAAGGATACTAAACTTCCTTATTGTTGGCACATTTAATCCATTTTTAGAATCCTAATGTTTGAAGCTGAACCAAAAATGGAATATTTTCAGGGGAACAAGAATTGAAGTGGATAAATCACTTCTGAGAATTTTGCAACAATCCAGGTGAGAGATGGTGGCAGGAGAATAGGAGATGGTGAGGAGTAGGTTGACTCCGGATATATTTAGAAGGAAACGGTGAAAGAAAAAGAGAGGACTGAAGGTTGATTCCAGAATTCCTTTGAGCTGCTGGATGGTGGTGGTGCTAATGAAAGGGATGGGTAGGGGCGCCTGGGTGGCTCAATTGGTTAAGCATCAGACTCTTGATTTTGGCTCAGGTCAGGCTCCACACTCAGTGGGGAGTCTGCTTGAGATTCTCTTTCTCCTTCTGCCCCTTCCCCCTCATACAAGCGCATGCAAACCCGCTTGCGCTCTCTCTCTCCTCTCCCTCTCTAAAATAAATTTAAAGAGAGAGAGAGAGAGAGAGATGGGGAATATTTGCGGATGGGACAAAGGTTGATTGAGAGAGTGGTTGAATTGCCTGCCTACCTCCCTCTTTTCCTCGGTAGCTTCCTTCCTTTTTTCCTTTCAGGAAGGGTGGGAAGGTGACTGGACAGAGGCTGGAAATCTCATGGCTGAGTATTTTAGGGGTTGGGGGGCCCTTGCGGGGCTGGGGTTGACACAAGGAGATTGTGAAGAGGCAGCCTGGTAGCAAGAGACTGGCTCCATGGGGGGGATTAAGCAAATGAGTAAATATACTGGTGGCACCCGGAGCCAGGTTTGTTATTGTTGGAGAAGGTACAGATATGGAAAGGGTAGAGCTAGAGTGAACCCGATGGTGTTGGAGGGCAACCAGATATATCTGTGTGAACTCATGGCGTGCGTGTGTACACACACATATATACACGCATCATATGTATCCACCTAAATGTGTATATGTATTCACATATGTGTGTGTATATATATATGTACATATATTTCCTAGATCTGGCCAACATCCATAGTAAAAAAATACAAACAAAAGGCACACATTTCCCCGCATAAATCTATATTGTGTAGTAACTAAAATACTGTTCAGAGCCGTGGCTAGAATTAAACAGTACAACAATACACAAAAAAGTACCCAGTAGCGGTGAATGCCCTGGTAGCAATGGATAGATCTTGGTTTCTAAATAGCACTCTCCACTAAAACACTGAAAGGAAACACTACCTAAAGAATTGGCTGACTCTAGGGCTGGGCAGTGAAAAGAACAAGACCAACGTAGAACACCTTTTTGTATCAGAAAGTAGGGAAGTGCTCACAGAATGATGGGCTATGTAATAAAGAAACAAAAGCCTTCTTGAAGGGCTTCCTCTAATCAAGTCTGGGTCAACCTGGGCATCAAAATAAGTAATGACAGCAGTGAATTATAATTCATTAAGCAATAAAGGAATATATGATTTTAAACTTTCTCCCCATCTGTTAACCATCATAATAATAATTGATCCAGGCAAAAAAACATTGATGATGCCAATTAATAAATGTAAAAGTAATGACAGAATAAAAAAACCCATTTGTTAACCATAATAATAACATTATTATTATATTAATAATAATAACAAAATATTAATATTAATATATGATAACATTATTAATTAATAATAATCAATAATAATTGATCCAGGCAAAAAAACATTGATGACTTCTAAGTTTCAAATCTCATTAGTCTCTTGTGCTCTGTGATAGTTGCTCAGTGTTGCTTTGCTTTTATATCGCCTTGACAGTTTTGAGGAATACTGGTTAGATGTTTTGTAGAATGTCCCTCAATTTGAATTGTCTTATGTTTTTCTCATGGTTATTGGGATTATGAGTTTTTCAAAGAATTCCATAGAGATGAAGTACCCTTCTCCTCACTCCTATGGGGGAGTCTATGGTGTACACATGACATCAGTGGTGAAAATAAACCTTGGTCCCTTGGGCAGGGTAGTGTTTTCCAGGTTTATTCACAGTTCCCTCTCCATCCTTTATTCTTTGAAATTGAGTTGCTCTGTCTAGCGCACACTTGGGGGTGGTGTTGATGAAGTGTCAGCTACTGCGAGGTGTAGTATCTACATATATTACTTAGAATTCTTCTGGGGCGCCTGGGTGGTGCAGTTGTTTGGGCATCCGACTCCTGGTTTGGGCTCAGTTCGTGCTCTCAGGGTCGTGGAATCCAGCACCTCATCAGGCTCCGTGCTCAGAGGGGAGTCTGCTTGAAGATTCTCTCCCTCTGCCCCTCCCACTTGTGCTCTCTCTCTCTCTCTCTCTCTCTCTCTCTCAAATAAATAGATAAATCTTAAAATAATTAGAATTCCTCTGTAGGGAGTATTTGCCTCTTTCCCCCTATTTATTATTTTTGCAGTATAGACCCACATACATTTATTTTATACTTTGGATGATACCCCAATACTGTATTATTTAATTTGCTGTTTTTTTCTAGCTTTGGCCATTGGGAGTGCTTTCACATGGCTATTGTGTCTGTTTCATGTGACCCTATCATTTTTTTAAATATATCTTTACTTTCACATTATAAAATGCTCCAGGCTTATCTTGTATTTTCCCTAACTCAGTCCTGCATTTCTCTAAGATGACCTGATTCCTTTAATTGGAGAATGTTAATTGGAAACCAAGATCTAGACACAAGGCATGCTTGTTGCTCCAGAGATGTCATCGCTTTTAGGCACCCTGAGGTAGATAAGACAAAACGAGGCAATGCAGGCATGTATCCTAACCCACATGGACATGCATGCCTGTACTGATTCTGTATCTATCCATTTGCATATATATTAAACAGGAGTTCATACTGCTGTTTCCAACCCATATCCAGTACCACAGGGTTCATTTTATCCTTCACTTCTTGCTTCTAATGAATAATTTTTGAATGTTTAACTCTTTTCTTAATTTTCAGATTTTATTGACTGATTTGAGAGAGAGAGCACAAGCAGGGGAAGGGGGAGAGGGAGAAGCAGGCTCCCCACTTAGCAGGGAGCCCCACGTGGGGCTCGATTCCAGGACCCTGGGATCATGACTTGAGGCAGATGCTTAACTGACTGAGCCACCCAGGCACCCCAATTTTTGAATGTTTAATAAACATTGTATTCCTGGAATAAACACTATTATTATAGTGTATTACCCTTTTCCTATCTTACTGGATTTCATTTGCTAAAATTAAAAATAAACCGGTGCATTTATGTTCATGAAGAATATTGGTCTGTAGTTTCCTTTTCATGCAACATCTCTGTGTTAATCTCACTATCAGGATAATGCTGGCTACATAAAATAAGTTGGGAAGTGTGTTCCATGTTTCAGCTTTTGGGAAGAGTTAGTATAAAATTCCTATTATTTCTTCCTTGCATGGTAGGCTTTGCCAGTAAAGCTATCAGGACCTTGAGTTCACTTTGTGGAAGGGCATGGGATTGGGAATTCAGTTTCTTTCATAGGTATTTAGTAGGCAATTCGGGCCATCTGTCTCCTTGAATGAGCTTTGGTAGGTTTTATCTTTCAAAGAATTTATCCCTTTCATCTAGCTAGTCTGATTTATAGGCACAAGATTGTTCATAGTTTTCCCTTATTATCTTTCTAATGACTGCCTGTCTGCTGCATTTGTGCTGATGCCATCGTTCTAATCCCTAATATTGGTAATTTTTAATTTTTTCTCCTTTCCCCCCTTGGTTAGTCTGTCTAAAGTCAGTTGTACTGGTTCTTAAGGAACCAGCTTTACTTTCATTAACTTTCTCTGTTTGTTTTTGCTGTTTTCTATTTCATTGATTTCTTCTCTGTTATTTCTTCTACTTTGGGCTTAATTCATTCTTTTACCAGTTCCTTAAGTGGGGAGCTGAGGTCATTGATTTGAAATCTCCTTTTTCTTCTAATATATTTAACACTATAAATTTCTCCCCAAGTAGTGACATCCCACATTTTATGTTAGTTATACATT
>NW_027400674.1:0-5123 GCF_003265705.2 Callorhinus ursinus
AAAATCCTGAAAGCAGCTCGGGAGAAGAGATATGTAACCTACAATGGTAGAAACATTAGATTGGCAACAGACCTATCCACAGAGACGTGGCAGGCCAGAAAGGACTGGCAAGATATCTTCAGAGCACTAAACGAGAAAAATATGCAGCCAAGAATACTATATCCAGCTAGGCTATCACTGAAAATAGAAGGAGAGATAAAAAGCTTCCAGAACAAACAAAAACTAAAGGAATTTGCAAACACGAAACCAGCCCTCCAAGAAATATTGAGAGGGGTCCTCTAAGCAAAGAGAGAACCTAAAAGCAGCAAAGAGCAGAAACGAACACAGACAACAGACAGTTAACAGTCACCTTACAGGTAATACAATGGCACTAAATTCATACCTTTCAATAGTTACCCTGAATGTAAATGGGCTCAATGCCCCAATCAAAAGACATAGGCTATCAGATTGGATTAAAAAACAAGACCCATTGATATGCTGTCTGCAAGAGACTCATTTTATACCCAAAGATACCCCCACATTGAAAGTGAGGGGGTGGGAAACCATTTACCATGCGAATGAACACCAAAAGAAAGCTGGAGTGGCAATCCTTATATCAGACAAACTAGATTTTAAACCAAAGACTATAATAAGAGATGAGGAAGGACACTATATCCTACTTAAAGGGTCTATCCAACAAGAAGATCTAACAATTGTAAATATCTATGCCCCTAACATGGGAGCAGCCAATTATATAAGGCAATTAATAACAAAAGCAAAGAAACACATTGACAACAATACAATAATAGTGGGGGACTTTAACACCCCCCTGACTGAAATGGACAGATCATCTAAGCAAAAGATCAACAAGGAAATAAAGACTTTAAATGACACACTGGACCAAATGGACTTCACAGACATATTCAGAACATTCCATCCCAAAGCAACGGAATACACATTCTTCTCTAGTGCCCATGGAACATTCTCCAGAATTGATCACATCCTAGGTCACAAATCAGGTCTCAATCGGTACCAAAAGATTGGGATCATTCCCTGCATATTTTCAGACCACAATGCTTTGAAACTAGAACTCAACCACAAGAGGAAAGTCGGAAAGAACTCAAATACATGGAGGCTAAAGAGCATCCTACTAAAGAATGAATGGGTCAACCAAGAAATTAAAGAAGAATTAAAAAATCAATGGAAACCAATGAAAATGAAAACACAACTGTTCAAAATCTTTGGGATACAGCAAAGGCAGTCCTGAGAGGAAAGTATATAGCAATACAAGCCTTTCTCAAGAAACAAGAAAGGTCTCAAATACACAACCTAACCCTACACCTAAAGGAGCTGGAGAAAGAACAGCAAATAAAGCCTAAACCCAGCAGGAGAAGAGAAATAATAAAGATCAGAGCAGAAATCAATGAACTAGAAACCAAAAGAACAGTAGAACAGATCAACGAAACTAGGAGCTGGTTCTTTGAAAGAATTAACAAGATTGATAAACCCCTGGCCAGACTTATCAAAAAGAAAAGAGAAATGACCCAAATCAACAAAATCATGAATGAAAGAGGAGAGATCACAACCAACACCAAAGAAATACAAACAATTATAAGAACATATTATGAGCAACTCTATGCCAGCAAATTAGAGAACCTGGAAGAAATGGGTGCATTCCTAGAGATGTATCAACTACCAAAATTGAACCAGGAAGAAATAGAAAACCTGAACAGACCTATAACCACGAAGGAAATTGAAGCAGTCATCAAAACTCTCCCAAGAAACAAAAGCCCAGGGCCAGATGGTTTCCCAGGGGATTTCAATTAGACATTTAAAGAAGAATTAATACCTATTCTCCTGAAACTGTTCCAAAAAATAGAAATGGAAAGAAAACTTCCAAACTCATTTTATGAGGCCACCATTACCTTGATCCCCAAACCAGCCAAAGACCCCATCAAAAAGGAGAATTACAGACCAATATCCTTGATGAACATGGATGCAAAAATTCTCACCAAAATACTAGCCAATAGGATCCAACAGTACATTAAAAGGATTATTCACCATGACCAAGTGGGATTTATACCTCGGCTGCAAGGTTGGTTCAACATCTGCAAATCAATCAACGTGATACAATACATTAACAAAAGAAAGAACAAGAATCATATGATCCTCTCAATAGATGCAGAAAAAGCATTTGACAAAGTACAGCATCCTTTCTTGATCAAAACTCTTCAGAGTATAGGGATAGAGGGTACATACCTCAATATCATAAAAGCCATCTATGAAAAACCTACAGCGAGTATCATTCTCAATGGGGAAAGGCTGAGAGCCTTTCCCCTAAGGTCAGGAACGCGGCAGGGATGTCCACTCTCACCACTGCTATTCAACATAGTATTAGAAGTCCTAGCCACAGCAATCAGACAACAAAAAGAAATCAAAGGCATCCAAATCGGCAAAGAGGAAGTCAAGCTCTCACTCTTTGCAGATCATATGATACTGTACGTGGAAAACCCAAAAGACTCCACCCCAAAACTGCTAGAACTCATACAGGAATTCAGTAAAGTAGCAGGATATAAAATCAATGCACAGAAATCAGTGGCATTCCTATACACCAACAACAAGACAGAAGAGAGACAAATCAAGGAGTCGATCCCATTTACAATTGCACCCAAAAGCATAAGATACCTGAGAATAAATTTAACCAAAGAGGCAAAGGATCTGTACTCAGAAAACTATAAAATACTCATGAAAGAAATTGAAGAAGACACAAAGAAATGGAAAAACGTTCCATGCTCATGGATTGGGAGAATCAACATTGTGAAGATGTCAATGCTACCTAGAGCAATCTACACATTCAATGCAATCCCCATCAAAATACCATCCACTTTTTTCAAAGAAATGGAACAAATAATCCTAAAATTTGTATGGAACCAGAAGAGACCCCGAATAGCCAGAGGAATACTGAAAAAGAAAAGCAAAGCTGGCGGCATCACAATTCCGGACTTCCAGCTCTATTACAAAGCTGTCATCATCAAGACAGTATGGTACTGGCACAAAAACAGACGCATAGATCAATGGAACAGAATAGAGAGCCCAGAAATGGACCCTCAAGTCCTTGGTCAACTCATCTTTGACAAAGCAGGAAAGACTGTCCAATGGAAAAAAGACAGTCTCTTCAACAAATGGTGTTGGGAAAATTGGACAGCCACATGCAGAAGAATGAAACTGGACCATTTCCTTACACCACACACAAGAATAGACTCCAAATGGTTGAAAGACCTAAACGTGAGACAGGAGTCCATCCAAATCCTAAAGGAGAACACAGGTAGCAACCTTTTCGACCTTAGCCGCAGCAACTTCTTCCTAGAAACATCGCCAAAGGCACGGGAAGCCAGGGCAAAAATGAACTATTGGGATTTCATCAAGATAAAAAGCTTTTGCACAGCAAAAGAAACAGTCCACAAAACCAAAAGACAACCGACAGAATGGGAGAAAATATTTGCAAATGACATATCAGATAAAGGGCTAGTATCCAAAATCTATAAAGAACTTATCAAACTCAACACCCAAAGAACAAATAATCCAATCAAGAAATGGGCAGAAGACATGAACAGACATTTCTCCAAAGAAGACATCCAAATGGCCAACAGGCACATGAAAAAGTGCTCAACATCGCTCGGCATCAGGGAAATCCAAATCAAAACCTCAATGAGATACCACCTCACACCCGTCAGAATGGCTAAAATGAACAAGTCAGGGAACGACAGATGTTGGCGGGGATGTGGAGAAAGGGGAACCCTCCTACACTGTTGGTGGGAATGCAAGCTGGTGCAACCCCTCTGGAAAACAGTATGGAGGTTCCTCAAACAGTTGAAATTAGATCTACCGTTCGATCCAGCAATTGCACTACTGGGTATTTACCACAAAGATACAAATGTAGGGACCCGAAGGGGTACATGTACCCCAATGTTTATAGCAGCAATGTCCACAATAGCCAAACTGTGGAAAGAGCCAAGATGCCCATCGACAGATGAATGGATAAAGAAGAGGTGGTATATATACACAATGGAATATTATGCAGCCATCAAAAGGAATGAGATCTTGCCATTTGCAACGACGTGGATGGAACTGGAGGGTGTTATGCTGAGTGAAATAAGTCAATCAGAGAAAGACATGTATCACATGACCTCACTGATATGAGGAATTCTTAATCTCAGGAAACAAACTGAGTGTTACTGGAGTGGTTGGGGGTGGGAGGGATGGGATGGCTGGGTGATAGACATTGGGGAGGGTATGTGCTACGGTGAGCGCTGTGAATTGTGCAAGACTGTTGAATCACAGATCTGTACTTCTGAAACAAATAACGCAACATATTTTAAGAAAAAAGGAAAAGAAGAAGATAACAGGAGAGGAAGAAAAGGGGAGTATGTCAGAGGGGGAGACGAACCATGAGAGATGATGGACTCTGAAAAACAAACTGAGGGTTCTAGAGGGTAGGGGGGTGGGGGGATGGGTTAGCCTGGTGATGGGTATTGAGGAGGGCACGTTTTGCATGGTGCACTGGGTGTTATGAACAAACAATGAATCATGGAACACTGCATCAAAAACTAATGATGTAATATATGGTGATTAACATAACAATAAAAAATTAAAAAAAAATAAATTAAAAAAAATAGAAAGATATGAATTTAGTGCCATTGTATTATCTGTAAGGTGACTGTTACTGTATATTGTCTGTGTTCCTGTCTATGCTGCTTTTAGGCTCTCTCTTTGCTTAGAGGACCCCTTTCAATATTTCTTGTGGGTCTGGTTTCGTGTTTGCAAATTCCTTTAGTTTTTGTTCGTCCTGGAAGCTTTTTATCTCTCCTTCAATTTTCAATGAGATCCTAGCTGGATATAATATTCTTGTCCACATATTTTTCTCATTTAGTGCTCTCAATATATCATGCCAGTACTTTCTGGCCTGCCAGGTCTCTATGGATAGGTCTGTTGCCAATCTAATATTTCTACCATTATAGGTTACAGATCTCTTCTCCTGAGATGCTTTCAAGATTTTCTCTTTGTCTCTGAGACTCATGAGTTTTCCTATTAGATGTTGGGGTGTTGACCTATTTTTATTGATTTTGAGAGGGGTTCTCTGTGCC
>NW_027400675.1:0-5121 GCF_003265705.2 Callorhinus ursinus
CTGCTGCCTTGACTACAGTAGGTGCTAATCCTGTACAAACATGTCCCTCGCCGTCTCCCACGTCCATGTTCCCACATCCACAGACACCCATAAGGAAGCACATACCTACCGATACTCAAGGCAGCAACTCAACACAGAAACACACCAAGTACGCACTAAAGGACCCAATGTGCTACAGCCCAGACTGTCAAGGAAAACTGACCGATAGAGTTTTACAAAGCTGAACAGGCTGCGTTGTCTAAAACAGTGCTTTATCAAACAGTGACTTGTGACCCATCCATGTCATA
The DNA here is from genome assembly GCF_003265705.2 of Callorhinus ursinus. Lineage (NCBI taxonomy): Eukaryota > Metazoa > Chordata > Mammalia > Carnivora > Otariidae > Callorhinus > Callorhinus ursinus. Next base: position 288 of record NW_027400675.1, read on the forward strand.
AAATCAATGTAATAGTTTGCAAGTCCTCATCTTAGAAAATGCAGTCTACTAGAGTAAAGTAGAAAAAATCAGTATGCATTACATACTGTAAGAGTTAAAGACTGTTTTGTGAAGTTGTTTTTGAACCGTGTGTTTGGGGTATAAGTGCCATGAAAAATCTGTTCTCTACACAAACAAAATAAATAGACCCTTAAACACAGAAAGCAAACTGATGGTTGCCAGAGGGAAAGGTGGGGGGGTGAAATTGGTGAAGGGGATTAAGAGTTACAAACTTCCACTTATATAAATAACTCACAAAGATGAAAAGTACAACAGCTGGAATATAGGTAAATAATATTGTCATAACAACTGTACCCTGACAGATGGTGACTATACGTAATCTTGGTGAGTGCTGAGTAATGAACAAACCCGTCGAATCACTATGTTGCACACCTGAAACTGACATAATATTGTACAGATCAACTATATTTCAATAATGAAAAGAGAAAATTGTGTTCTCACTGTTGGTGGTTTGAGCAAGGTCCTCCAAGCCATCATCTAGTGCCACCTAGTGGTAAAATCCCTATCTGCAGTTGAGAAAGAACCACAGACCAGTGACAAGTCCGCAAACATGGATGTCTGGTTGGAAGGGGCCTTCCAAGGGACCTGGTCAATCCTGACATCCAGAGCAAGCACCCTTCAACAACACCGAGCCACTGCCTGAGCACGCCCCACAAGAAGGCACTCGCTCCCCCGCTGAGCGGCTCTACCTCCTGAAAAGCTGACCAAGCTGCCTTCCTCTAGGAGCTCCTCCCCGTACTTCCTACTGCCCTCTCCTGGATGACAAGGAGTAGCTTCTGTACGCGCCCTCAGTTTAACGCTCTTGATCCAGGCAAGCAATACTTGTTGAGTGTCCGCTAAGTGCCAGGCACTGGGGATACAGTGGGGAACCCGGGAAGACACAGAGACAGAGACAAAGAGAAAGTAAGAGCTTATGCCAGATGAAGGACAACAGCATGGGGTCAGGAAGCGCCTCGGAATATTCCAGTAGCAGAAGGTAGGCAGGGAGGTTGAAGAACAGAAAGAAACAGGAGAAATCTCAGAGATTTCGGGGGGAGGGTGTTTTAATTTCTCTGTTTTAAAATTTTCTACACTAACCATATGCTATATTTTCATCTAAGACACCATCAGTTGTAAGACTGAAAAAGGAAAGAAGAAACACTGCCGTTAGTCCATGTTTTTCTTATTGCTTGGAATTCTAATTTTGTGTTTATGAAAAAACGCTTTTAGACTTTTTGAACAGAATGAAAGGGAAAGGATGAGTGACACGATTTGGTTAAGTCTTCCCTTTCAGGAGATCTGTGAGTCTCCACACAACATTGACCTTCGAGCGGCCAAGGGCACTGGCGAGGCTGAGTTTCTGGAGAGATCGCCATCATCGGCTCTGAGATTTCTTTCCATGCTCCCAACCCTCCAGGTGTAGGCTGTGTTCCTGAGTCTTTCTTGATCTCGTCAGAAGGTGACACCTTCTGATGGTTGGTTCTGGAAGAGCAATCAGGATTTGTGCTCCTTCTCCCAACGGCCCTTAAAGGGTACATGGACTGTAGCAGCCAGGGGCTACAGGTGCAGTGGTCCAGCCATGCCAGGGGGAAGACTGAGCACGTCCACGTTCACAAATAAGGACAACTCTAACATGACGCACAGTGACTGCAAGATACATCAGGAATGAATCACGGGCGCCTGGGTGGTGCAGTCTTTTGGGCAATCGACTCCTGCCTGAGGCGCAGGTTGTGATTTCAGGGACTTGAGATGGAGCCCCACGTCTGGCTCTGCACTGGGCATGGAGCCTGCTTGGGATCTTTCTCTCTCCCCTCCCTTCCCTACCACTGCTCTCAAAAAGTTAAATAAGTAAATAAAACCCAAAGAATGAAAGATCTCATATTTAGAAAGACCTTTTCTCAGTGTCCATTCAATCCACTATTGCCCTGAAATGTTCATGACGTTCACATACCACCTGCTCTATTTAATATTCCTTATATATTTTTAAAAGATTTTATGTATTTATTTGAGAGGGAGAGAGAAAGCAAGGGAGAGAGCCCAAGCAGGGGGAGTGGCAGAGGGAGACGGAAAGGGAGAAGTAGGCTCCCCGCTGAGCAGGGACCCCCCCCCCGAGATCAGGAAGGCAGATGCTCAACCGACTGAGCCCCTCAGACACCCTTTAATATTCCTTTAAATCAACTCACTTCTTTTTAGTACCCAGGTCTGACATGCTACTTAATATTTTCTTCTAAGACACCCTGTAATAAATACCTTTTAAAATATAAAACTTCTCTCCAGGTGCCACCTCAAGCCATCTCACATTCCTCCCGTGGGAAACACTGATCTGCTCCAGCCACCTGTTCATTTAAGAAGCACTGACTGACTTGGCCCCTTTGGCAGGAGCGTCACCTGCAATGGTGGGAACTTGCCAGGAAAGGTGTGACATGCCCTGCACTGGGTATTTTTCCATCGGAGGGAATGGGAAGGGGCCCTCCCCGCTCTCCCAGCCAGTGAGGGTCGAGGCTGGGACTGCTTCATTTCACTTCTAATCAACACTCATGAGTGCTGACTACAATGCAAGGCATTATTCCACACGCTGGACAAATAGGAACATGTACAGCCCTCGGAAACACCCTCCATCGAAGGCACCGCTTTACAGACAGAGGCCAAGGTTGTTTCCTCCAACTGTGCAACCTTGGAGGAAACTTAATTCCATTGCTTTTCAAACCTACTTTCCCACTTGGACTTCCATCCCTTCCCCCCAACACTTGAGTTGCTCAAATGGTGTCTGTGTGTATGTGTGTGTGTGTATGTGTGTATTTATATGCACCATATGTGCATATATACATACCTACAATGTTTATATCTGCAACTGTAACGGTCAATCTGATACCCTTAGCATCAGTTTTCAAGTTTGGAATTTTAACTGCGTGCTGCATACTGGCCTTTAAGATATGCTCTACCTCTCATTTTTAATTTTATCCTTGTTCTTTTGCATGGATTTGTCTCAGTTTTTGGTTTCTATTTCCTGTTGGTTTTATTCTTGGTTATAAATGGAAGCCAGGAAGCAAAGTCTTAAGGGCAACAGACTTTGTACCTACACAGACTTGGAGTTTATTTCCCTTCTTGTGAGTGCTGTTGCTTTCTTCAGTAGATCTGCAAGGCCTTAAGTGTTTAATCACCTAGGAAAACAAAACAAAACAAAACAAAACAAAACACACCCCTGAACAACAGGGGTGCCTGGGTGGCTCAGGCGTTTAAGTGTCTGACTCTTGATTTGGCTCAGGTCATGATCTCAGAGTCATGAGAGCCCTGCGTTCAGGCTCAGCGAGGAGACCGCTTCTCCTTCTCCCTCTGCCCTCCCAACCCCATCACTCTCACTCTCTCTTAAATAAATAAATGAATAGACTAGACTAGACTAGACTAGACTAGAATAGCATAGCATAGCATAGCTTAGCATAGCATAGCATAGCATAGCATAGAATAATATTTTAAAAAACCAAAAAAACAACACTAGGCCTCAATTAAATAAGACCCATAAGCTATCATTTCCTCCCAAAGGAAGTTACCGGTATTGCCTTCTGGCTTCATCTAACAACCAGTGACTTCACAAGGATTAAGAGGATCTCAAATCTACTGTCTCTATTGCAAGGAGTCCCTGAACACTGGGCAAGACATTAAAAGAAAAGGAACCAACATTCATCAGAAGGTGAATAAGGAGAAGTCAATCAGAAAGTTCCCGTGGTACAATGTCTCATATCGGACTTACACAAACAAACAATAAAAATAAAACAGTCAGCATAGAATAGAATAATAGGATACCAAGGATCTGAATAATGTTAAAGTACTTTTGGAAAAAATAAAATATTAATGAACATGTATTCTGAAAATTTTCTCCCAGTCTTGCCTATTCATTTTCTTAGTGCATTTATTTTTCCTTTGTAATTACTGCTTTTTGTGTTCTGTATAAAAAATATTTGCCTACCCCAACCAAGGTTGTCAAGATATTCTCCAATGTTTTCAGACAAAACTCTTATGGTTCTAGCTTTTTCTTTTAAATGTTTATTTGAGAGGGGCAGAGAGAGCACACAGGGGGAGGGGTGGAGGGAAAGAATTTCAACCAGACACCCCGCTGAGCATGGAACCTGACACAGAGCATGACATGGGGCTTGATCTCATGACCCTGAGACCATGAGCTGAGCCAAAACCAAGACTTCGACTCTTAAGAGACTGAATTACCCAGTGCCCCTGGTTCTGGCTTTTATATTTAGGTTCATGATTCATCCCAAATTAATGTGTATGTACAAAATCAAGCAGGGGTCAAGGACCATTCTGTTTCCAATTGAATAGCCATTTCATTCAGAATTATTCATTAAAAAGATGTGCCTTTCCCCCACTGACCTTATTTAACTCTCTGGGTAAAAATCAATCAACAGTACTTCTGGAGATTCATCTTTTTTTAAATTTTATTCCTGTTATCTTAATCAGCATACATGACATCATTCCTTTGTGATGTAGTGTTCCACGATTCATTGTTTGTGCATAACACCCAGTGTTCCACGCAGAACGTGCCCTCTTTAATACCCATCCCCAGGCTAACCCATTCCCCACCCTCCTCCCCTCTAGAACCCTCGGTTTGTTTTTCAGAGTCCATCGTCTCTCATGGTTCGTCTCCCCCCCCACCCCCGACTTACTCCCCTTCATTCTTCCCCTCCTGCTATCTTCTTCTTTTTCTTTTTCTCTTAAGATATGTTGCATTATTTGTTTCGGAGGTACAGATCGGTGATTCAACACAATGGTCTTGCACAATTCACAG
>NW_027400676.1:0-3452 GCF_003265705.2 Callorhinus ursinus
AGAGCAGGGTGGAAGGGGCAGAGAGAGAGTGAGAGAGATAATTCTCAAGCAGACTCCCTGCTGAGCATGGAGACCAATGCGGGGCTTGATCCCAGGACCCTGAGATCATGACCTGAGCCAAAATCAAGAGTCAGATGCTTAACCAACTGAGCCACCCAGGTGCCCCAGTAAATCAGAGCTTCTTAATGCATCACTTTTTGGCATTCAAGTATAGAATTGACAGAAGCCACAGATGAAATTGTAGAGGGCATCCTGGGAAGTGAGAGAGTTTCAAAGTCAGCTTTCATCCCTGGGGTTTCTGGAAAATGTTGGAAGCCTGGAGCTTCCATCTTGATGGAAGTACATAGGATGGAAAGTAGATAGGAGTGAAGATAAATTCTAGAGCCTGCAACTACAGTTAGATACCACTTCACACCCATTAGGATAGCTAGAATCTAAAAGGCAGGTAATAACAATTGTTGGCAAGGGCGTGGAGAAATTGGGACACTCATGCCCTGCTGATGGGAATGTGTAAGGGTGCATCCACTGTGGAAAACGGTTTGCCAGTTGTTCAAAAAGGTAAACATTGAGTCATTGTTTGACCAAACAATTCTACTCCTGGGTATATAATCAAGGGAAATGAAAATATATGTTCACACAAAAGTTGAGTGTGCATACTTCCAGTAGCATTATTTACAATACCCAGAAGTTGGAAACAACCTAAATGCTCATCAGTGGATGAATAGGTAAACACTATGTGTGGCATATCCATACAATGGAATATTACTTGACCATACAAAGTGAAGTGATGATGCAACCTATAACATGGATGAAGCTCTTGAAAACATGCTAAATGAAAGAAGACAGATATGAAAGGCCACATATTGTATGATTCCATTTATCTGGAAGGTCTGTAATAGACAAACTTGTAGAAACAGAAAGTAGACTAGGTAAGTATCTATGGCTGGGGTGGTGGTATTGGGAGGAAATGGGGAGTGAATACTAATGGATACAGGGTTTCTTATTGGGTTGGTGGGAATGTTCTAAAGTTGACTGTGGTGATGGTTGCATAACTGTAAATGTACTAAAAACCACTGAACTGTACACTTTAAATGTGTGAATTTTATGGTATGTGAATTGTATCTCAATAAAGCTGTTTTTTAAAAGGGCAAGTTGCAGTATAATATGAGCAATATGAAGAGATTTATGTAAAATAATGGGTGGTTGGGAGTATTAGAAACCTCTCATAAACAGCTGACATTTGTATTTACTGAATCCATTACTACTTTGAGTAAATGTTATATATCCCCACTGATAGCCTCATTCTCTGTTAGCAGGTCTGCCTTTCTCCCATGACAGCAAAGCATGCAGGAACCTTGGTGGCAGCACTGTCTCCACATACCCCCAGTGCAAAGGTGAAGAGACTGAGACCCAGAGAAGGGATTGCACTTGTAACTTAGTAAGTCCGTGGTAGAGCAGTGACTAGAACGTGAATTTCCTAACCCCTTGTCCAAGGCTTCTGTCACTGGATGGTTTTACATTAACCTTCTTACTTTCTTCTGCTTCCCGTTCTTTTCGCCCACCAACAACCCCCCCCCAATAAGCCCTGTCAATTATTTGCTTCTTGGATTTATAAGTAATTTCTTTTCCTTCCCTCCCTTCTTTCCTCTCTTTTCTCCTTCCTCCTTACCTCCCTTTCTTCTTTCCTCCCTCCCCTTCTTTCCTGTTTAAAAAAACAAGGTTTTTCTCAGGGAGTGATTTCAAGGGGCTTGGATCAAAGACCACTGCTTGTGTGTTTGTTTTTTTCTCCTTAATAGTCTATCTTGTATTTGAAGTCTTTGTTTCTGATTATTTAGAGGGTGACTCATGTCTAGCTGTTGGATGAAGGGAGAGAAGAAAACTTCAGGAGCACGTGATGTGGGTAGGGGGTGTAGAGAAACTCATCCATTAATGCCTGAAGTCTTGCTGCATTCCAGATAGTCCTAAGAAGGCAAACGGGGCCTTAGGCAAGTGGGTGCCCTGAAGGATGATATTGCCCCAACAGTAATGTTTTCCCCAACTTGGGGGCATGTGTTCTTTTTAGAGAACCAGATCTGGGCTAACTGTCCAGTTCTGGCTTACCTGCTGTCTCTCTGATTTTCAGAGTTCCTTACTTTCACCTTTGCAGCACCTTCAGAATGCTATTAAATCAGTTTTCTGTATTTGAAATACAACCACAGCAGAGACTATCAGCTCCCCTCTTACATACAAAGGGATTGCTTTTCATGTCCTTCCCTAATGCTTCTGTATGGTTGGTCTATTTCTGCAGCCTAGAGATCAGGTCTACTCTGATCTCTACTCTGATCTTCCTATTTTCTTTTACCACTTTTCTCTTCCCACTATTTTGCACGGAAGCTGACTAAAGTGGAGGCTGTGGCTGCAGTGGGTCCAGAATGGGTGGGAATGGAATAGCCCAGGACTTTGCCTCAGTGAAAGGGCAAGCTTGACTCTGCCTCCCCGCAACTTCTAGCAGCCTTCTTGGGCACCAGAGTTTAGCACACAGTGGGTACTGGACACAGCTGCCCTAAGTCACCTCTCTGGTGCAAACAATGTATCATGACTCTAACCTCTGCCTCCTGGGGTCAAAGGGCTTAGGCTGAGTGGGCAGGTAGGTCTCTGGCCAGCCCATGGTCTTTTTATAATTTATTTATCAGAGAGAGAGAGAAAGCATGAGTGAGTGCACAAGCAGGCGGAGCAGCAGGCAGAGGGAGAAGCAGGATCGCCATGGAGCAGGGAGTCCGATGTGGGACTCGATACCAGGATCCTGGAATCATGACCTAAGCCAAAGGCAGACGCTTAACCAGCTGAGCCACCCAGACGTCCCAGTCTATGGTCTTTTCAGAGGGTGAGGCACTTGGCATTGTGGCACCTGGAAGAACTGCTAGTAGTGAGTAGTAAGAACCTCTAGTCAGCTTAGGAAGGCCTGGAGCACATTTGCTGAATTGGCACTCAGTGGATCTTTTCATATCAGTTAGCCTGGGAGGCACTTAGGGAATATCACAAGGAAACGATAAGTTCAGCAAGGTTGCAGGATACAAGATAATACACAAAAATTAATTGTATTAGCAAAAGTGACCTATTTTTAAATTTTTTTCATGGCTTTTGAATTGTCTTTTTTAAAAAATTCAATTAACCAACACACAGTACATCATTAGTTTCAGATGTAGAGTTCAATAATTCATCGGTTGCATATAACACCCAGTGCTCATCACATCATGTGCCCTCCTTAATGCCCATCACCAAATTACCCCATGCCCCCCACCTCCCCTCCAGCAACCCTTAGTTTGTTTCCTATAGTTAAGAGTCTCTCATGGTTTGTCTCTCTCTCTGATTTCTTTCCATTCTGTTTTTCCCTCCCTTCCCCTATGATCCTCTGCACTGTTTCTTATACTCCACATATGAGTGAAACCATATTATAATTATCTTTCTCTGAT
>NW_027400676.1:3552-5118 GCF_003265705.2 Callorhinus ursinus
GATTTCTTTCCATTCTGTTTTCCCTCCCTTCCCCTATGATCCTCTGCACTGTTTCTTATACTCCACATATGAGTGAAACCATATTATAATTATCTTTCTCTGATTAACTTATTCCACTTAGCATAATACCCTCCAGTTCCATCCACACTGATGTAAATGGTAGGTATTCATCCTTTCTGATGACAGTAATATTCCATTATATATTTATATACCACATCTTCTTTATTTATTCATTTGTCAATGGACATTTGGCTTTTAAAAATGGGTAAATGATCTTGATAGACACATCACCAAAGTGGGCATATGGATGACAAATATGCACATGGAAATTGTTCTACATCAATGAAGAGAAATGCAAATTAAAATTAAGATGAGGTAAACACAACACACACTTGAGAGTGACTGAAATTTTAAAAATTACATTACTAAATGTTAACAAGGATAAAGAGCAACTTGAACTCTCATATATTACTGGTCAGAACGTAAAATGGTACAGCCTCTGTGGAAAATAATTTGGTCATTTCTTCTAAACATATAGACACTATATGACTCACAAATGTCACTCCTGGAAGAAATAAGAACCTATGTTCACACAAAAACATACCTGTGAATGTTTATAGCAGCTAATCGTATTTGCTAAAATCTGTTTGTTTTTACCCAAATGTCCTTCTATGGATGAATGGATAAACTGTGGTACACGTGTACAATGGGTTACTACTCAGCAACAGAAAAGTAATAAACTATTGATACATACAACTTGGATGAGCCTCAAATGCAATTTCCTGAGTGAAAGAAACCAGTCTCGATAAATTACGTGCTCTGTTCTTCTATTTCTATAACATTTTTGAAAAAGACAAAACTACAGTGATAGAAAACACATGAGTGGTTGTCAAGGTTAGGTATCAGGGGAAAGTAGGACTATAAATGAAATATCAGAAAAAGTTGACTTTATAAGAAGGAAATTTACCATGGATAAAAAGGAACATCACATAATGATAAAAGAGTCAATTCGGGGCGCCTGGGTGGCTCAGTTGGTTGAGCGACTGCCTTCAGCTCAGGCCATGGTCCTGGAGTCCCGGGATTGAGTCCCGCGTCGGGCTCCCTGCGCAGCGGGGAGTCTGCTTCTCCCTCTAACCCTCCCCACTCTCATGTACTCTCTCTCTCTCTCTCTCATTCTCACTCTCTCAAAATAAATAAATCTTAAAAAAAAAGTCAATTCACCAAGAAAATACAGCAATCTTAAGTGTGTACACCTAAAAACAGAGCTTCAAAATATAAGAAACAGAATCTGATTGAGCTGAAAGAAGAAATAGTCACATCAACAATTACATTTGGAGACTCAACAGTCCTCTCCGGGTAAATGACAGAAATAAACAAAACATCTTTGCAGTGTTCTGGGGAAGCAGAAGGAATAGGTGTAAATAAAATGAGCCAAGTTCCATACTCTTGTTGAGGGTGCATGAATGTGATCTGAGGATACGTTTAAAAGAAGGAAGCATGAAAAGGAAGGTAAAGAAGTCCCACTGTGTTTCTTGGAGTGGAGAGCTACCAGGTAAAGCACTAGTA
>NW_027400677.1:0-5118 GCF_003265705.2 Callorhinus ursinus
AGAAGATGGATAGAATTTTAACAAAAAGGGTGCAGGAAGAGAATAGAAAAAGAAAACCAGCAACAGATTTACAAGCTGAGTATAGCTAAGAAGTACGGCCATACTAAATGAAGTATTTTGAAATGTGTCCGTAATCACCAAAGGGATGGACATTGCATAGATATATTCAGATTATAGTTCCACTGTCCTCAAGTAGAGGGATTTCCCTGCTTTATTTAGATGTAAAGCTTTCTGTACATTCCCCTATTCTGTATTAAAAGTCAAACAGGAGAGATCTAGTTGTTGAAATTTAAATGAGGATTCAAGGAATTTTCTGAGAATTTTATAACTTCTTCAGTGATATCTGGAGTCAGCCAGAAGTGCAAACCATTAAACAAGTGGATGAGAAAGAGCAAAATCAACTTCTGATCTTTCATCCAGTTGAAGGAGTACAATGTATGTATGTTTGTTTGTTTTTTTTTAAATACACAAACGCTTACCTGGAAAGGAGAAGTTTCCTGCAGTATCAACAAATTTGTCGGTCATTTGTCCAAACACTATCATCATGAGGGGGAGACCTGATCCGTGAGCTATGGCCATGATGGTGCCCAGGGACATCAATAATTTATCCTGCCAGTCAGAATATCGAAACTAAAAAATAAAAAGAAAGTAAATAAAAGAATACTTTATAGAAAAGAACTTTTCTTTCTCCACAACTAGATGTTCTTTGGATTTTTATTTAAGGTCAGCACTTTAAAAAAAAAAAAGATCGATTGATTGATTTTAAAGAGAGAGAGAGAGTGTGTGAGAGTGAGTGGGGGTGGGGGAGCAGGGCAGAGGGAGAGTGAGAGAATCCTTAAGCAGATTCCCCGCTGAGTACAAAGCCCCGCAGGAGCCCTTTCTGGGGCTCAATCCCAGGACCCTGACATCATGACCTGAGCCAAAACCAAGAGTCAGACACTTCACCAACTGAGCCACCCAGGTGCCTCTAAGGTCAGTACTTTTTATTTAAGGTCAGTACTTTATCTAAGGTCAGTAGTTGCAGATAAATGTAATATGGAAGAAGGAGGATTTCCATCCAAATTATTGACAGGTTAATTTTATGATTCTTTATTTTATATCCTGTGAAGAAATAATCTGATTCTGTTTCATCAGTATCTTCTTTGGTTGAATGATTACAATATAATCGGAAGGGATAAAAGTTTAGTTCCATTAAGAAATGTGGTTTGATCTTCCAGAGTTCCTTATGTAGCGAGTTAAAAACAGCTAGGAGTAAACACTAAGTACACACACATGCACACACACAGCACATCCTTTAAAACAATATGCAAGGGGGGCGGAGCAAGATGGCGGAGGAGTAGGAGACCTAGATTTCGTCTGGTCTCAGGAATTCAGCTGAATAGGGATCAAACCATTCTGAACACCTACGAACTCAACAGGAGATCGAACAGGAGAGTAGCAACAACTCTCTGAACAGAGAAGCGACCACTTACTGGAAGGTAGGGCGTGCGGAGAAGTGAATCCGAGGCGATATTTGGGAGGATAGACGGTGAGGGAGGGGCCTCCGCCGGCCGCTTCTGGCAAGTGATAGAGCCGCGGAGCACAAAATCGGACCTTTTAGAAGTTGGCTTGGCGGAGGGACGTCGCTGCAGTGGCTAAGCGGGGGGTGGAATCCTCCCGGGACAGTGTGGTCTCAGGACCCTTGGGGTCACGGAGAGACCGGGGGTGCCTGAGTGCGCCAGAGCTCCCAGGTATCGGAGCGGGGAAGCCGGCTGCAGAGACGGAGCAGAGTCGCGGGCTCTCAGCTCGGGGTTGCCATAAACTGTGATCTGCGGCCCAGTCGGGGCACGGCTCCCCCAGCAGGGACCCAACAAGCAGCAGATCCGGGGAGACTCCCCTTCCTTCCCGGGAAGGAGCGGTGCGGGAACGCACTGCAGGGATCTGCTGGGTTTGGAGACTCTGCGCGGGGCCGGGTGCCAGAGATAGCAACGCTCGATCACAGGCCGGGTGAGCACGGAGTGCGGCCGGAGACCGGGGACACGGGAGTGACTGCTTTTCTCTGGGGACACACTGAGGAGCGGGGCCCCGAGTTCTCAGCTCCTCCGGGTGGAGATTGGGAGGCCACCATTTCTGCCCTGGTCCTCCAAAGCTGTACCGAGAGCTTGCAGGGAACAAAAGCTCCTGAGAACAAACCGGAGCAGCTTGCTTAGCCCGGACCGACAAGGGCGGGGCAATTCCGCCTCCGGCAAAGACATTTGGAAACCACAGCAACAGGCCCCTCCCCCAGAAGATCAGCACAGCCAGCAAGCCAAGACCAAGTTGATCGATCAAGGAGAATGGGAGAACTCCAGCGCTAGGGGAATACTGCACATAGATTCATGGCTTTTTTTTTTTTTTTTTTTTTACCATGATCCATTATTTCATCAAAGTTAATTTTTGTTGACTGTTTTTTTTATTTTTCTTTTTCCCTTTTTCAACCAACATCTTATCAATCCCTTTTTAAAAAAAAAATTTTTTTTATTTTTCATTTTTAGAGTCATATTTTATCCCTTCATAGTAGTTACCCTTATTTTTGGCATATATATATAAGTTGTTCTCTCTTTAAAAGTTTGGGGTACAGTTTCTTCTAACAGATCAAAATATACCCTAAATCACTAGTGTATGGCTTTGTTCTAGTCTCCTGCCTGATCACATTCTCTCCCTTTTTCCTTTTTTTTTTTCTTAAATCTCCTTTCTTTTTTCAAACAACTTATCTTACCAAGTCCTTTTATAAAATCTTTTATAATTTTCATCTTTACAGTCATCTTCCATCCCTTCATTGTATCAACCCTTATTTTGTACACATATGTCTTTCTTCCTTTAAAATTTCAGGAGGCACTTTTTTCTAACAGACCAAAATACGCCCAAAATCTAGTGTGTGGCACTGATCTATGCACTAGCCTGATCATATTTGATCACATTCCGCTTTTTTTGTATTGTTCTGTTTTTGTTTTTATCCTTTTTTTTCCTTTTTTTTTTCTCTTTCTTTTTTCTTTCTTTCCCTTTCTTTTCCCCTGGTTTCAGGTCTTTTCTGATTTGTATACAGTATATTTGCTGGGGACGTTGTAAACCTGTTAGCATTTCGTTCTCTCATTCATCTATTCTCCTCTGGACAAAATGACAAGACGAAAGAAATCACCTCAGCAAAAAGAACAAGAGGTAGTACTGTCAGCCAGGGACCTACTCAATACGGACATTAGTACGATGTCGGACCTAGAGTTCAGAATCATGACTTTAAAGATACTAGCTGGGCTTGAAAAAAGCGTGGAAGTTATTAGAGAAACCCTTTCTGGAGAAATAAAAGAACTAAAATCTAACCAAATCAAAATCAAAAAGGCTATTGATGAGGTGCAATCCAAAATGGGGGCACTAACTGCTAGGATAAATGAGGCAGAAGAGAGAATCAGTGATATAGAAGACCAAATGACGGAAAATAAAGAGGCTGAGAAGAAGAGAGAGAAACAATTACAGGATCACGAGGGCAGAATTCGAGAGATAAGTGATACGATAAGACGAAACAACATTAGAATAATTGGGATCCCAGAAGAAGAAGAGAGAGAGAGAGGGGCAGAAGGTATATTGGAGCAAATTATAGCAGAGAACTTCCCTAATGTGAGGAAGGAAACAGGCATTAAAATCCAGGAGGCACAGAGAACCCCTCTCAAAATCAATAAAAATAGGTCAACACCCCGACATCTAATAGTAAAACTTACGAGTCTCAGAGACAAAGAGAAAATCCTGAAAGCAGCTCGGGAGAAGAGATATGTAACCTACAATGGTAGAAACATTAGATTGGCAACAGACCTATCCACAGAGACGTGGCAGGCCAGAAAGGACTGGCAAGATATCTTCAGAGCACTAAACGAGAAAAATATGCAGCCAAGAATACTATATCCAGCTAGGCTATCACTGAAAATAGAAGGAGAGATAAAAAGCTTCCAGAACAAACAAAAACTAAAGGAATTTGCAAACACGAAACCAGCCCTCCAAGAAATATTGAGAGGGGTCCTCTAAGCAAAGAGAGAACCCAAAAGCAGCAAAGAGCAGAAACGAACACAGACAACAGACAGTTAACAGTCACCTTACAGGTAATACAATGGCACTAAATTCATACCTTTCAATAGTTACCCTGAATGTAAATGGGCTCAATGCCCCAATCAAAAGACACAGGCTATCAGATTGGATTAAAAAACAAGACCCATCGATATGCTGTCTGCAAGAGACTCATTTTAGACCCAAAGACACCCCCAGATTGAAAGTGAGGGGGTGGAAAACCATTTACCATGCTAATGGACACCAAAAGAAAGCTGGGGTGGCAATCCTTATATCAGACAAACTAGATTTTAAAACAAAGACTGTAATAAGAGATGAGGAAGGACACTATATCCTACTTAAAGGGTCTATCCAACAAGAAGATCTAACAATTGTAAATATCTATGCCCCGAACATGGGAGCAGCCAGTTATATAAGGCAATTAATAACAAAAGCAAAGAAACACATTGACAACAATACAATAATAGTGGGGGACTTTAACACCCCCCTGACTGAAATGGACAGATCATCTAAGCAAAAGATCAACAAGGAAATAAAGACTTTAAATGACACACTGGACCAAATGGACTTCACAGACATATTCAGAACATTCCATCCCAAAGCAATGGAATACACATTCTTCTCTAGTGCCCATGGAACATTCTCCAGAATTGATCACATTCTAGGTCACAAATCAGGTCTCAACCGGTACCAAAAGATTGGGATCATTCCCTGCATATTTTCAGACCACAATGCTTTGAAACTAGAACTCAACCACAAGAGGAAAGTCGGAAAGAACTCAAATACACGGAGGCTAAAGAGCATCCTACTAAAGAATGAATGGGTCAACCAAGAAATTAAAGAAGAATTAAAAAAATTCATGGAAACCAATGAAAATGAAAACACAACTGTTCAAAATCTTTGGGATACAGCAAAGGCAGTCCTGAGAGGAAAGCATATAGCAATACAAGCCTTTCTCAAGAAACAAGAAAGGTCTCAAATACACAACCTAACCCTACACCTAAAGGAGCTGGAGAAAGAACAGCAAATAAAGCCTAAACCCAGCAG
>NW_027400678.1:0-5117 GCF_003265705.2 Callorhinus ursinus
GCCAAGAATACTGTATCCAGCTAGGTTGTCACTGAAACTAGAAGGAGAGATAAAAAGCTTCCAGGACAAACAAAATTGAAAGAAATTACAAACAACAAACGAGCCCTACAAAAAATATTGAAAGAGGTCCTCTAAGCAAAGAGAGAGCCTAAAAGTAACATAGACCAGGAAGGAACAGAGACAATATACAGTAAGAGTCACATTACAGGCAATACAGTGGCACTAAATTCATGTCTTTCAATAGTTACCCTGAAGGTAAAAGGGCTAAATCCCCCAATCAAAGGACACAAGCTATCAGACTGGATAAAAAAACAAGACCCATCAATATGCTCTCTGCAAGAGACTTATTTTAGACCGAAAGACAACCCCAGATTGAAAGTGAGGGGCTGGAAAACAGTTTACCATGCTAATGGATGCCAAAAGAAAGCTGGGGTGGCAATCCTTATATCAGACAAATTAGATTTTAAAACAAAGACTGTAATAAGAGATGAAGAAGGACACTATATCCTACTTAAAGGGTCTATCCAACAAGAAGATCTAACAATTGTAAATATCTATGCCCGAACATGGGAGCAGCCAATTATATAAGGCAATTAATAACAAAAGCAAAGAAAAACATTGACAAAAATACAATAATAATGGGGGACTATAACACCTCCTTCACTGAAATGGGCAGATCATCTAAGCAAAAGATCAACAAGGAAATAAAGACTTTAAATGACACACTGGACCAAATGGACTTCACAGAAGTATTCAGAACATTCCATCCCAAAGCAACAGAATACACATTCTTCTCTAGTGCCCATGGAACATGCTGCAGAATAGATCACATCCTAGGTCACAAATCAGGTCTCAACCAGTATGAAAAGATTGGGATTATTCCCTGCATATTTTCTGACCACAATGTCTTGAAACCAGAACTCAATCACAAGACGATAGTCAGAAGGAACTCAAATACATGGAGGCTAAAGAGCATCCTACTAAAGAATGAAAGGGTCAACGGAAATTAAAGAAGAATTAATGGAAATAAATGAAAATGAAAACAGAACTATTCAATATCTTTGGGATGCAGCAAAGGCAGTCCTAAGAGGAAAGTATATGGAAATACAAGCCTTTCTCAAGAAACAAGAAAGGTCTCAAATACACAACCTACCCTACACCTAAAGCAGCTGGAGAAAGAACAGCAAATAAAGCCTAAACACAACAGGAAAGAAAAATGATAAAGATCAGAGCAGAAATCAATGAAATAGAAACCAAAAGAACAGTAGAACAGATCAATGAAACTAGGAGCTTGTTCTTTGAAAGAATTAACAAGATTGATAAACCCCTGGCCAGACTTAGCAAAAAGAAAAGAGAAATAACCCAAATAAATAAAATCATGAATGAAAGAAGAGAGATCACAACCAACACCAAAGAAATACAAACAATTATAAGAACATTTTACTAGCAACTATATGCTAGCAAATTAGATAATCTGGAAGAAATGGATCTATTCCTAAAGATGTATAGACTACCAAAACTGAAACAGGAAGAAATAGAAAACCTGAACACACCTATAACCACTAAGGAAATTGAAGCAGTCATCCAAAATCTCCCAACAAACAAAAGCCCAAGGCCAGATGGCTTCCGAGGGGAATTCGACCAAACATTTGAAGAAGAATTAATATCTATTCTTCTGAAACTGTTCCAAAAAATAGAAATGGAAGGAAAATTTTCAAACTCATTTTATGAGGCCACCATTACCTTGATCCCAAAACCAGACAAAGACCCCATCGAAAACGAGAATTACAGACCAATATTCCTGGTGAACATGGATACAAAATTCTCACCAAAGTACTATCCAATAGAATCCAACAGTCCATTAAAAGGATTATTCACCACGACCAAGTGGGATTTATCCCTGGGCTGCAAGGTTGCTTCAAAATCCGCAAATCAATCAATGTGATACAATACATTAATAAAAGAAAGAACAAGAACCATATGATCCTCTCAATAGATATAGAAAAAGCATTTGACAATGTACAGCATCCTTTCTTGATCACAATTCTTCACAGTATAGGGATAGAGCGTACATACTTCAATATCATAAAAGCCATCTATGAAAAACCCACAGCGAATATCATTCTCAATGAGGAAAAACTGAGAGCTTTCCCTCTAAGTTCAGGAACATGGCAGGGATGACCACTCTCACCACTGCTATTCAACATAGTATTAGAAGTCCTAGCCATAGCAATCAGAAAACAAAAAGAATTCAAAGGCATCTGAATTAGCAAAGAAGCCAAATTCTCACTCTTTGCAGATGATAAGATACTTTATGTGGAAAACCCAAAAGACTCCACCCCAAAACTGCTAGAACTCATACAGGAATTCAGTAAAGTGGCAGGATATAAAATTCATGCACAGAAATCAGTGACATTCCTGTACACCAACAACAACACAGTAGAAAGAAATTAAGGAGTCGAACCCATTTACAATAGCCCCCAAATTCATAAGATACCTAGGAACAAATCTAACCAAAGAGGCAAAGAATCTGTACTCAGAAAACTATAAAATACTCATGAAAGAAATTGAGGAAGACACAAAGAAATGGAAAAACATTCCATGTTCATGGATTGGAAGAAAAAATATTGTGAAGATGTCTATGCTACCTAGAACAATCTAAACATAAGGCAATCCCTATGAAAACACCATCCACTTTTTTCAAAGAAATGGAACAAATAATCCTAAAATTTGTATGGAACCAGAAAAGACCCTGAATAGCCTGAGGAATATTGAAAATAAAAACAAAGCTGGTGGCATCACAATTCTGGACTTCAAGCTCTATTACAAAGCTGTCATCATTGAGACAGTATGGTCCTGGCACAAAAACTGACACATAGATCAATGGAACAGAATCGAGAGCCCAGAAATGGACCCTCAACTCTATGGTCAACTCATCTTTGACAAAGCAGGAAAAAATGTCAAATGGCAAAAAGACAGTCTCTTCAACAAATGGTGTTGGGAAAATTGGCCAGCAACATACAGAAGAACGAAAGTGGACCATTTCCTTACACCACACACAAAAAGAGACTGAAAATGTTTGGAAGACCTAAATGTGAGACAGGAGTCCATCAAAGTCCTAAAGGAGAACACAGGTAGCCACCTCTTCAACCTCAGCCACAGCAACTTCTTCTTAGAAACATCTCCAAAGTCAAGTGAAGCAGGGGTAAAAGTGAACTATTGGGACTGCATCGAGATAAAAAGTTTTTGCATAGCAAAAGAAACAGTCCACAAAACCAAAAGACAACCACCAGAATGGGAGAAGATATTTGCAAATGACGTATCAGATAAAGGGCTAGTATCCAAAATCTATAAAGAACTTATCAAACTCAACACCCAAAGAACAAATGATCCAATCAGGAAATGGGCAGAAGACATGAACAACATTTTTCCAAAGAAGACATGCAAATGGCCAACAGACACATGAAAAGTGCTCAAGTCGCTCGGCATCAGGGAAATCCAAATCAAAACCTCAATGAGATACCACCTCACACCAGTCAGAATGGCTAGAATTAACAAGTCAGCAAACAACAGATGTTGGCGAGGATGCGGAGAAAGGGGAACCGTCCCACACTGTTGGTGGGAATGCAAGCTGGTGCATCCACTCTGGAAAACACTATGGGGGTTCCTCAAACAGTAGAAAATAAAGCTACCATAAGACCCAGCAATTGCACTACTGGGCATTTACACCAAAGATACTAATGTAAGGATCCGAACGGATACGTGCACCCCGATATTTATAGCAGCAATGTCCACAATAGCCAAACTATGGAAAGAGTCAAGATGTCATTGACAGATGAGTGGAGAAAGAAGAGGTGGTATATATACACAATGGAATAGTATACAGCCATCAAAAGGAGTGAAATCTTACCATTTGCAATGACATGGTTGGAACTGGAGGGTATTATGCTGAGCGAAATAAGTCAATCATAGAAAGACATGTGTCATATGATCTCACTGATATGAGTAATTCTTAATCTCAGGAAAGAAACTGAGGGTTGTTGGAGCAGTGGGGGGTGGGAGGGATGGGGTGGCTGGGTGGTAGACATTGGGGAGGGTATGTGCTATGGTGAGCGCTGTGAAGTGTGCTCGACTGTTGAATCACAGACCTGTACCTTTGAAACAAATAATAGATTATATTAAAAAAAAAAAGAAGAAGAAAAGAAGATAGCGGGAATGGAAAAATGAAGGGGGGAAATCAGAGGGGGAGACGATCCAGACAGACGATGGACTGTGAGAAACCAATGGAGGGTTCTACAGCGGAGGGAGTGGGGGAATGGGTTAGCCTGCTGATAGGTATTAAAGAGGGTACGTACTGAATGGAGCACTGAGTGTTACACGCAAACAATGAATCATGGAACACTACCTCAAAAACTAATGATGTAATGTATGGTGATTAACATAACAAAAGAAAAAAGGAAAGGAATAAAAACAGTATGTTACTGCTTAGATAGACAAAAATAGACACATTGACCAATGGAACAGAATAGAAGGCACAGAAGTGAACCCCTGCTTCTACAATCAAAAAAATATTCAACAAGGAAGCCAGGAACACACTATGGGGAAAGGACAGTCTTGTTCACAAGTGAGATGGGGAAAACTGGATAAGTACATGCAATGAAATTAGACCCCTATCTTACACCAGTCACAAAAATTCACTCAAACAAAGACTGAAGCAGAAGGACCTGGTACTGTAAAACTCCTAGAAATAAATGTAGGGAAGAAGCTCCTTAACATTGGTTTTGGGAATGATTCCTTGAATATGACACCAGCAGCACCAAAGACAAAAGTGAAAATGAACAAATAGGGCTCCAGGAAACTGAAAACCTTCTGCACAGCAAAAGGAACCATTAACAAGAAGAAAAAGCACTCTACAGAATGGAAGAAAGTTTTTGCAAGCCATACTTTGGATAAGGATTTAATACTGAAAATATATAAAGAACCCATACAACTCAAAATCAAAGACCAATCTGACTGAAAAATGGATAGAATGAGACCTTTCTCCAAAGAACATATCCCAACAGCCAACAGACACATGAAAAGATGCTCCACATCACTCGTCATCAGGGAAAGGCAAA
>NW_027400679.1:0-5115 GCF_003265705.2 Callorhinus ursinus
AAAAAAAAAAAATCCATGTTCCTATAGATGTTGTAGGTTGACTGAAAAGAAAAAAATATAATTCATTGCCTAAAATCTTCAATTAAATTTTTGGCATTAGAGGAGAAACTTAATTAACTTTTGCCTTCAAGAAGTTTAATTTTTGTCAGCCCCTGGTGAGCTCAGAAGTGCTTGGGGAAAAGACTGTAGAGTATTTCCAGAATAAATAAAGGAAGAAGTCTTTCTCGCAAAATCTCAACAGAATTAACTGACTATGAAATAAGGGGTGGAGACATTTCAAGGAGAGGAAATATCATCTTGGAAGCAGATGATTCACCTTGCCAAACTAAAAAGATTTTACTGATTGCTTGTGAGCAAGATATTGTGCTAATCAGTTACCTCTGGGTGATGAACAAAAAGAAATGACCGGCCACTCTTCCCTTTGAAGCCAAAAGAGGGAAGAGCTCAGAGGATACTTTTCCAGCCCATCCTCACTACCCAGCTTGGCTCGAGGACCAGTGGACTGATTTGACATCCAGGCACCGCCACTGACCTCCGATGAGACCACAGTGCACTCCAAGGGGAAGGTTACTCATCAGTAACAAAAGCACAAGCCTATCTTCATTGCAGGGTGGCTTTGAATATTAAACAGACAAAATCTGTAGAATACTTATCAAGCAGTTCTGATTTCTGGTTCTGCCTGCAAGAAGTGTGGAAGAAGCCATGTCATCCTAACAAGTAAGAAACGAAGCAAACAAAAACTCAACAACCCAGGGTGCCTGGGTGGCTCAGTCGGTTAAGTATCTGCCTTCGGCTCAGATCGTGATCTCAGGATCCTAGAATCAAGCCCCGTGTTGGGCTCCCTGCTCAGTGGAGGATCTGCTTCTCCCTCTTCCTCTGCTGCTGCCCTTGCTTGTGCTCTCTCACTTGCTCTCGCTCTATCTCAAATAAATACAATCTTTAAAAAAAAATCAACAACTCTTCTTAGATCTGTAAAAGAAGTAAGGTCACAGGGCGACCCACTGTCCTGCAAAACTGGAGAGACTGACAGGTGAATACAGAGAATCACAACTTACTGGAGCAGAAACTCATGACTGACAGCTCCAGGGGAACCAATGATGGTCAGGAAAACCAGAGCTGCGAGGGATGAGTTGCTGGAGGCTCAGTGTGGACAAACTGGAGAGTTAGAAACTCCAGGGGAACCCAGTCACTTCTGTGAGTGTTACAGACTGGAGATTCATCAGGTTCTTATGGTAAGTATCAGAGAAAAACTCCCTCATGCTTCTCTCGCAGGGGGACAGGTAAAGGAACCATATTCAAATATGCCAGAGTCCTCTGTTCTTCTTGACAAGGTCTGCCTGCAAGAGAAACTATTTAACCAGAGTTTAAACTGCTGGGGTCTTGTGAGAGCCTAACTGACCTGGGGAAAGGGAAACACCGAACTCCAGCCCCCTTCATCCATCCTGTTCCACCTAAAGGGTGAAAAAAGGAAACTGAGAAGCACTTCTGAAGTTCAAGGTCCAGAGACATGAGCTCACTGAAGACTGAAACTTAATTATAGGCATATAGAGTGCTTCCCCTCCCCCTAAGCCGCCACATTACTAAAAGCCTATCTATGACAGTTTCTTTTACCCAGTACATCATGTCCAGCTATCAAGAAAAAATTATGAGGCATATCAAAAGATAAGACAGGGGGAGGAGGAGCAAGATGACGGAGGAGTAGGAGACCTAAATTTCATCTGCTCCCAGGAATTCAGCTAGATAGGTATCAAACCATTCTGAACACCTACGAACTCAACAGGAGATCGAAGAAAAGAAGAGCAGCAGCTCTCTGAACGGAAAAGTGACCACTTTCTAGAAGAGTCATATTCTATCCCTTCATTGTAGTAAACCTTATTTTTGGTATATATATATATATAGGTTGTTTTCTCCTTAAAATTTTGGGATACAGTTTCTTGTAACAGACCAAAATATACCCTAAATCTCTAGTATATGGCTTTGTTCTAGTCTCCTGCCTGATCACATTCTCTCCCTGTTTTTTTTTTTTAATTTCTCTTCTTTCTTTTTAACCAAATTCTTATCTTACCAATTCCTTTTATAAAATCTTTTATAATTTTCATCTTTACAGTCATATTCCATCACTTCATCATATTTACCCTTATTTTTGTACATATATGTTTTTCTTTCTTTAAAATTTTGAGGGGCAGTTTCTTCTAACAGACCAAAATATGCCCAAAATCAGGTGTTTGGCACTGATCTGTGCATCAGCCTGATCATATTTGATCATATCCTTTTTTTCTTTTTTCTTTATTTCCCTTTCTTTTCCCCTGGTTTCGGGTATTTCTGATTTGTTTAGTGTATATTTTTCAGGGGTCATTGTTACACTGTTAGCACTTTGTTCTCTCCTTCATCTATTCTCCTCTGGACAAAATAACAAGATGAAAAACTCACCTCAAAAAAAAGAACAAGAGGTAGTACCAACTCCCAGGGACCTAATCAATACGGACATTAGTAAGATGTCAGACTAGAGTTCAGAATGACGATTATAAAGATACTAGCTGGGCTTGAAAAAAGCATGGAAGATACTAGAGAAACCCTTTCAGGAGAAATAAAAGAACTAAAATCTAGCCAAGTCGAAATCAAAGAGACGATTAATAAGGTGCAATCCAAAACGGGGGCACTAACTGCTAGGATAAATGAGGCAGAAGAGAGAATCAGCAAAATAGGAGACCAAATGATGGAAAATAAAGAAGCTGAGAAAAGGAGAGATAAAAAACTACTGGATCACGAGGGCAGAATTCGAGAGATAAGCGATACCATAAGATGAAACATTAGAATAATTGGGATCCCAGTAGAAGAAGAAAGAGAGAGAGAGAGGCAGAAGGTATATTGGAGCAAATTATAGTAGAGAACTTCCCTAATTTGGGGAAGGAAGCAGGCATCAAAATCCAGGAGGCACAGAGAACCCCTTTCAAAATCAATAAAAATAGGTCAACACCCCAACATCTAACAGTAAAACTTACGAGTCTCAGAAACAAAGAGAAAATCTTGAAAGCAGCTCGGAAGAAGAGATGTGTAACCTATAATTGTAGAAATATTAGATTGGAAACAGACCTATCCACAGAGACCTGGCAGGCCAGAAAGGACTGGCATGATATATTCAGAGCACTAAACGAGAAAAATATGCAGCCAAGAATACTATATCCACCTAGGCTGTCATTGAAAATAGAAGGAGACATAAAAAGCTTCCAAGACAAACAAAAACTAAAGGAATTTGCAAACACGAAAACCAGCCCTACAAGAAATACTGAAAGGAGTCCTCTAAGCAAAGAGAGAGTCTAAAAGCAGCATAGACCAGAAAGGAACACAATATACAGTAACAGTCACCTTACAGGCAATAAAGTGGCACTAAATTCATATCTTTCAATAGTTACCCTGAATGTAAATGGACTAAATGCCCCAATCAAAAGACACAGGCTATCAGATTGGATTAAAAAACAAGACCCATCAATATGCTGTCTACAAGAGACTCATTTTAGACCCAAAGACACCCCCACATTGAAAGTGAGGGGGTGGAAAACCATTTACCATGCTAATGGACACCAAAAGAAAGCTGGGGTGGCAATCCTTATATCAGACAAATTAGATTTTAAACCAAAGACTGTAATAAGAGATGAGGAAGGACACTATATCCTACCTAAAGGGTCTATCCAACAAGAAGATCTAACAATTGTAAATATCTATGCCCCGAATATGGGAGCAGCCAATTATATAAAGCAATTAATAACAAAAGCAAAGGAACACATTGACAATAGAATAATAGTGGGAGACTTTAACATCCCCCTGAATGAAATGGACAGATCATCTAAGCAAAAGATCAACAAGGAAACAAGGACTTTCAATGAAACACTGGACCAAATGGACTTCACAGACATATGCAGAACATTCCATCCCAAAGCAACGGAATACACATTCTTCTCTAGTGCCCATGGAACATTCTCCAGAATTGATCACATCCTAGGTCACAAATCAGGTTTCAACTGGTACCAAAAGATTGGGATTATTCCCTGCATATTTTCAGACCACAATGCTTTCAAACTAGAACTCAATCACAAGAGGAAAGTCGGAAAGAACTCAAATACATGGAGGCTAAAGAGCATCCTACTAAAGAATGAATGGGTCAACCAAGAAATTAAAGAAGAATTAAAAAAATTCATGGAAACCAATGAAAATGAAAACACAACTGTTCAAAATCTTTGGGATACAGCAAAGGCAGTCCTAAGAGGAAAGTATATAGCAATACAAGCCTTTCTCAAGAAACAAGAAGGGTCACAAATACACAACCTAACCCTACACCTAAAGAAGCTAGAGAAAAAACAGCAAATTAAGCCTAAACCCAGCAGGAGAAGAGATAATAAAGATCAGAGCAGAAATCAATGAAATAGAAACCCAAAGAACAATAGAACAGATCAAAGAAACTAGGAACTGGTACTTTGAAAGAATTAACAAGATTGATAAACCCCTGGCCGGACTTATCAAAAAGAAAAGAAAAATGACCCAAATCAACAAAATTATGAATGAAAGAGGAGAGATCACAACCAACACCACAAAAATACAAACAATTATAAGAACATATTATGAGCAACTGTATGCCAGCAAATTAGATAACCTGGAAGAAATGGATGCATTCCTAGAGATGTATCCACCACCAAAACTGAACCAGTAAGAAATAGAAAACCTGAACAAACCTATAAGCACTAAGGAAATTGAAGCAGTCATCAAAAAATCTCCCAACAAACAAAAGCCCAGGGCCAGATGGCTTCCCAAGGGAATTCTACCAAACATTTCAAGAAGAATTAATACCTATTCTCCTGAAACTGCTCCAAAAAATAGAAATGGAAGAAAAACCTCCAAACTCGTTTTATGAGGCCACCATTACCTTGATTCCCAAACCAGACAAAGACCCCATCAAAAAGGAGAATTACAGACCAATATCCTTGATGAACATGGATGCAAAAATTCTCACCAAAATACTAACAATAGGATCCAACAGTACATTAAAAGAATTATTCACCATGACCAAGTGGGATTTATCCCTGGGCTGCAAGGTTGGTTCAACATCTGCAAATCAATCAA
>NW_027400680.1:0-5114 GCF_003265705.2 Callorhinus ursinus
TTAAAACAAAGACTGTAATAAGAGATGAAGAAGGACACTATATCCTAATTAAAGGGTCTATCCAACAAGAAGATCTAACAGATCATCTAACCAAAAGATCAAAAAGGAAATAAAGACTTTAAGTAACACACTGGACCAAATGGACTTCACAGATATATTCAGAACATTCCATCCCAAAGCAACGGAATACACATTCTTCTCTAGTGCCCATGGAACTTTCTCCAGAACTGATCACATCCTAGGTCACAAATCAGGTCTCAACCGGTACCAAAAGATTGGGTTTATTACCTGCATACGTTTAGAACACAATGCTTTGAAACTAGAACTCAGTCACAAGAGGAAAGTCGGAAAGAACTCAAATACATGGAGGCTAAATAGCATCCTATTAAAGAATGAATGGGTCAAGCAGGAAATAAAAGAAGAAGTAAAAAAAATTCATGGAAACCAATGAAAATGAAAACACAACTGTTCAAATCTTTGGGATACAGCAAAGGTAGTCCTGAGAGGGAAAGTATATAGCAATACAAGCCTTTCTCAATAAATGAGAAAGGTTTCAAATACACAACCTATCCCTACACCTAAAGGAGCTGGAGAAAGAACAGCAAATAAAGCCTAAACCCAGCAGGAAAGAGAAATAATGAAGATCAGAGCAGAAATAAATGAAATAGAAACCAAAAGAACAGTAGAACAGATCCACGAAACTAGGAGCTGGCTCTTTGAAAGAATTAACAAGATTGATAAACCCCTGGCCAGACTGATCAAAAAGAAAAGGGAAATGACCCAAATCAACAAAATCATGAATGAAAGAGGAGAGATCACAACCAACACCAAAGAAATACAAACAAGTATAAGAACATATTATGAGCAACTATATGCCAGCAAATTAGATAACCTGGAGGAAATGGGTACATTCCTAGAGATGTATCAACTCCCAAAATTGGACCAGGAAGACATAGAAAACCTGAAGAGACCATAACCACTAAGGAAATTGAAGCAGTCATCAAAAATCTCCCAACAAACAAAAGCCCAGGGCCAGATGGCTTCCCAGGGGAGTTCTATCAGACATTTAAAGAAGAATTAATACCTATTCTCTGGAAACTGTTCCAAAAATTAGAAATGGAAGGAAAACTTCCGAACTCATTTTATGAGGCCAGCATTACCTTGATCCCAAAACCAAAGACCCCATCAAAAAGGAGAATTAGAGACCAATAACCTTGATGAACATGGATGCAAAAATTCTCACCAAAATACTAGCCAATAGGATCCAACAGTACATTAAAAGGTTATTCCCCAAGACCAAGTGGGATTTATCCCTGGGATGCAAGGCTGGTTCAACATCCTCAAATCAATCAACGTGATACAATACATTTACAAAAGAAAGAACAAAAATCATATGATGCTCTCAACAGATGCAGAAAAAGCATTTGACAAAGTACAGCATCCTTTTTTTTAAATTTTTTATTGTTATGTTAATCACCATATATTACATAATTTGTTTTGGTGTAGTGTTCCATGATTCATTGTTTGTTCATAACACCCAGTGCTCCATGCAGAATGTGCCCTCCTCAATACCCATCACCAGGCTAACCCATCCCCCCACCCTCCTCCCCTCCAGAAACCTCAGTTTGTTTTTCAGAGTCCATCATCTCTCCTGGTTGTCTCCCCCTCTGACTTATTCCCCTTCATTCTTCCTCTCCTGCTATCTTCTTCTTTTTCTTTTTTCTTAAAATATGTGGCGTTATTTGTTTCAGAAGTACAGATCTGTGATTCAACAGTCTTACACAATTCACAGCGCTCACCGTAACACATATCTTCCCCAATGTCCATCACCCAGCCACCCCATCCCTCCCACCCCCGACCACTCCAGCAACCCTCAGTTTGTTCCTGAGATTAAGAATTCCTCATATCAGTGAGGTCATAGGATACATGTCT
Source organism: Callorhinus ursinus (assembly GCF_003265705.2). Classification (NCBI taxonomy): domain Eukaryota; kingdom Metazoa; phylum Chordata; class Mammalia; order Carnivora; family Otariidae; genus Callorhinus; species Callorhinus ursinus. The sequence goes on from NW_027400680.1 coordinate 1,933, forward strand.
TTCTCTGATTGACTTATTTCACTCAGCATAACACCCTCCAGTTCCATCCACGTCATCGCAAATGGCAAGATCTCATTCTTTTGATGTCTGCATAATATTCCATTGTGTATATATACCACTTCTTTATCCATTCATCTGTCGATGGACATCTTGGCTCTTTCCACAGTTTGGCTATTGTGGGCATTGCTGCCATAAACATTGGGGTGCACGTACCCCTTCGGGTCCCTATATTTGTATCCTTGGGGTAAATCCCCAGTAGTGCAATTGCTGGATCGAATGGTAGCTCTATTTTCAACTTTTTGAGGAACCTCCATACTGTTTTCCAGAGGGGTTGCACACGCTTGCATTCCCACCAACAGTGTAGGAGGGTTCCCCTTTCTCTGCATCCCTGCCAATATCTGCTATTTCCTGACTTGTTAATTTTAGCCATTCTGACGGGTGTGAGGTGGTATCTCATTGAGGTTTTGATTTGGATTTCCCTGATGCCAAACGATGTTGAGCACTTTTTCATGTGCCTGTTGGCCATTTGGATGTCTTCTTTGGAAAAATGTCTGTTCATGTCTTATGCCCATTTCTTGATTGGATTATTTGTTCTTTGGGTGTTGAGTTTGATAAGTTCTTTATAGATTTTGGATACTAGCCCTTCATCTGATATGTCACTTGCAAATATTTTCTCCCATTCTGTCGGTTGTCTTTTGGTTTTGTGGACTGTTTCTTTTGCTGTGCAAAAGCTTTTTATCTTGATGAAATCCCAATAGTTCATTTTTGCCCTGGCTTCCCGTGCCTTTGGCGATGTTTCTAGGAAGAAGTTGCTGCGGCTAAGGTCGAAAAGGTTGCTACCTGTGTTCTCCTTTAGGATTTTGATGGACTCCTGTCTCACATTTAGGTCTTTCAACCATTTGGAGTCTATTTTTGTGTGTGGTATAAGGAAATGGTCCAGTTTCATTCTTCTGCATGTGGCTGTCCAATTTTCCCAACACCATTTGTTGAAGAGACTGTCTTTTTTCCACTGGAAATTCTTTCCTGCTTTGTCAAAGATAAGTTGACCATAGAGTTGAGGGTCCTTTTCTGGGCTCTCGATTCTGTTCCATTGATCTATGTGTCTGTTTTTGTGCCAGTACCATACTGTCTTGATGATGACAGCTTTGTAATAGAGCTGGAAGACCGGAACTGTGATGACGCCAGCTTTGTTTTTCTTTTTCAACATTCCTCTGCCTATTTGGGGTCTCCTCTGTTTCCGTACAAATTTTAGGATTATTTGTTCCATTTCTTTGAAAAAAGTGGATGGTATTTTGATGGGGATTGCATTGAATGTGTAGATTGCTCTAGGTAGCATGGACATCTTCACAATGTTGATTCTTCCAATCCATGAGCATGGAACGTTTTTCCATTTCTTTGTGTCTTCTTCAATTTCTTTCCTGAGTATTTTATAGTTTTCTGAGTACAGCTCCTTTGTCTCTTTGGTTAAATTTATTCCTAGGTATCTTATGGTTTTTGGTGTAATTGTGAATGGGATCGACTCCTTGATTTGTCTCTCTTCTGTCTTGTTGTTGGTATAGGGATGCCACTGATTTCTGTGCATTGATTTTATAGCCTGCTAGTTGACTGAATTCCTTTATGAGTTCTAGCAGTTTTCGGGTGGAGTCTTTTGGGTTTTCCACATACAGTATCATATCATCTGCAAAGGGTGAGAGTTTGACTTCCTCTTTGCCGATTTGGATGCCTTTGATTTCTTTTGGTTGTCTGATTGCTGTGGCTAGGACTTCTAATACTATGTTGAATAGCAGTGGTGATAGCGGACATCCCTGCCGCGTTCCTGACCTTAGGGGAAAAGCTCTCAGCTTTTCCCCCTTGAGAATGATATTCGCTGTAGGTTTTTCATAGATGGCTTTTATGATATTGAGGTATGTACCCTCTATCCCTATACTCTGAAGAGTTTTGATCAAGAAAGGAATTACAGCATCCTGGGCTGCAAGGTTGGTTCAACATCTGCAAATCAATCAACGTAATACAATACATTAACAAAAGAAAGAACAAGAATCATATGATCCTCTCAATAGATGCAGAAAAAGCATTTGACAAAGTACAGCATCCTTTCTGTTTAAAATGGCCCCCAACCATAGCGCTGAAAGGCTGTCTAGTGGGGTTCCTAAGCACAAGAAATTCTGATGTCTCTTATAGAGAAAAGATGTGTTAAATAAGTTTTGTTCATGTGTGAGGAGTTATATGCTGTTTGGCTGTGAGTTCAATTTTAATGAATCAATAATGTATATTAAGTATGACGTCTTTAAACAGAAAGACAAATAAAATAAGGTTAAGTTTGTTTGGTTGACAAAAATATAACCAGGGACTCACAGGAACCTAATCCTGTATTTTTCCTAGAAGCAACGATTTAATATTCATTAATTCAGTGTCTGCAGCAACTTTAAAGAACATAACTGCCACAAATTAAGGGGAATTGAGAGAGGGAAGAAGAGAGAGAGTAAAAGAAGGAGGGGGAGACAGGAGAGAGATAGTGAGAGAGAGAGAAAATCTATATATATATATATAAAATCAAGTACCCTTATTATACATAAATATTATCATATGACTGAACAAGTATGTGCTAAGCAATACTTTCTCCAAGTATTTTCCTGGATATTCTCAAACATATAATCTCTCCAAATTACTCAAATATTTTTCGTATTGCTTCACGGTCCTATGAAATTTCTGAGTAGGAGTCCTTTAAATATATAGAAAAAATGACTACTCACCCAGGGGTGTACAGTTCCTTTTTCCCCATGTACAATCATCTTTTTAATTTGTCGTTAAAGTTTTATACATATTTCCAAGAAAACCGGAAAAAAATAAATAGGTAACAACATTCAGAAGTAAAATATATATTTTTTCTTTATATGGAGAAAAACCTGATTGTTTTATTTTTTTAAGATTTTTTATTTATTTATTTGACAGAGAGAGACACAGTGAGAGAGGGAACACAAACAGGGGGAGTGGGGGAGGGAGAAGCAGGCTTCCCGCTGAGCAGGGAGCCCAAGGTGGGGCTCGATCTCAGGACCCTGGGACCATGACCTGAGCCAAAGGCAGATGCTTAATGACTGAGCCACCCAGGCACCCCCTGATTGTTTTAATTAAAATAGCTCCTTAAGTACCAGGAAGAAATAATAACAGAAAAACATCTAGGG
>NW_027400681.1:0-5113 GCF_003265705.2 Callorhinus ursinus
GGATCCCTACATTTGTATCTTTGGGGTAAATCCCCAGTAGTGCAATTGCTGGATCGTATGGTAGCTCTATTTTCAACCTTTTGAGGAATCTCCATACTGTTTTCCAGAGGGGTTGCACCAGCTTGCATTCCCACCAACAGTGTAGGAGGGTTCCCCTTTCTCCGCATCCCCAACATCTGTCGTTTCCTGACTTGTTCATTTTAGCCATTCTGATGGGTGTGAGGTGGTATCTCATTGAGGTTTTGATTTGGAGTTCCCTGAGGCCGAGCGATGTTGAGCACTTTTTCATGTGTCTGTTGGCCATTTGGATGTCTTCTTTGGAAAAATGTCTGTTCATGTCTTCTGCCCATTTCTTGATTGGATCATTTGTTCTTTGGGTGTTGAGTTTGGTAAGTTCTTGATAGATTTTGGATACTAGCCCTTTCTCTGCTATGTCATTTGCAAATATTTTCTCCCATTATGTCGGTTGTCTTTTGGTTTTGTGGACTGTTTCTTTGGCTGTGCAAAAGCTTTTTATCTTGATGAAATCCCAGTAGTTCACTTTGGCCCTTGCTTCCGTTGCCTTTGGCCATGTTTCTAGGAAGAAGTTGCTGCGGCCGAGGTCGAAGAGGTTGCTGCCCGTGTTCTCCTTTAGGATTTTGATGGACTCCTGTCTCACATTGAGGTCTTTCAACCATTTGGAGTCTATTTTTGTGTGTGGTGGAAGGAAATGGTCCAGTTTCATTCTTCTGCATGTGGCTGTCCAATTTTCCCAACACCATTTGTTGAAGACACTGTCTTTTTTCCATTGGACATTCTTTCCTGCTTTGTCAAAGATGAGTTGACCATAGAGTTGAGGGTCCATTTCTGGGCTCTCTATTCCGTTCCATTGATCTATGTGTCTGTTTTCGTGCCAGTACCATAGTGTCATCTTGATGATGACAGCTTTGTAATAGGGCTGGAGGTCCGGAATTGTGATGCCGCCAGCTTTGCTTTTCTTTTTCAACATTCCTCTGGCTATTTGGGGTCTCTTCTGGTTCCATACAAATTTTAGGATTATTTGTTCCATTTCTTTGGAGAAAGTGGATGGTATTTTGATGGGGATTGCATTGAATGTGTAGATTGCTCTAGGTAGCATTGACATCTTCACAATGTTTGTTCTTCCAATCCCTGAGCATGGAACGTTTTTTCCCTTTCTTTGTGTCTTCCTCAATTTCTTTCGTGAGTATTTTATAGTTTTCTGAGTACAGATCCTTTGCCTCTTTGGTTAGATTTATTCCTAGGTATCTGACGGTTTTGGGTGCAATTGTAAATAGGATCGACTCCTTAATTTCTCTCTCTTCTGTCGTGTTGTTGGTGAATAGGAATGCCGCTGATTTCTGTGCATTGATTTTATATCCTGCCACTTTACTGAATTCTTGTACGAGTTCTAGCAGTTTTGGGGTGGAGTCTTTAGGGTTTTCCACATAAAAGTATCATATCATCCGCAAAGAGTGAGAGTTTGGCTTCCTCTTTGCCGATTTGGATGCCTTTGATTTCTTTTTGTTGTCTGATTGCTGTGGCTAGGACTTCTAACACTATGTTGAATAGCAGTGGTGATAGTGGACGTCCCTGCCGCGTTCCCGACCTTAGGGGGAAAGCTCTCAGTTTTTCCCCATTGAGAATGATATTCGCTATAGGTTTTTCATAGATGGCTTTTATGATATTGAGGTATGTACACTCTATTCCTATACTCTGAAGAGTTTTGATCAAGAAAGGATGCTGTACTCTGTCAAATGCTTTTTCTGCATCTATCGAGAGGCTCATAGGATTCTTGTTCTTTCTTTTGTTAATGTATTGTATCACGTTGATTGATTTGCGGACATCGAACCAACCTTGCAGCCCAGGGATAAATCCCACTTGGTCGTGGTGAATAACCCTTTTAATGGACTGTTGGATCCTATTGGCTAGTATTTTGGTGAGAATTTTTGCATCCATGTTCATCAAGGTTATTGGTCTGTAATTCTCCTTTTTGATGGGGTCTTTGTCTGGTTTTGGGATCGAGGTAATGGTGGCCTCATAAAATGAGTTTGGAAGTTTTCCTTCCATTTCTGTTTTTTGGAACAGTTTCAGGAGAATAGGTATTAATTCTTCTTTAACTGTTTGGTAGAATTCCCCTGGGAAGCCATCTGGCCCTGGGCTTTTGTTTGTTGGGAGATTTTTGATGACTGCTTCAATTTCCTTAGTGGTTATAGGTCTGTTCAGGTTTTCTATTTCTTCCTGGTTCAATTTTGGTAGCTGATACATCTCTAGGAATGCATCCATTTCTTCCAGGTTATCTAATTTGCTGGCATAGAGTTGCTCATAATATGTTCTTAGAATTGTTTGTATGTCTTTGGTGTTGGTTGTGATCGCTCCTCTTTCATTCGTGATTTTGTTGATTTGGGTCATTTCTCTTTTCTTTTTGATAAGTCTGGCCAGGGGTTTATCAATCTTGCTAATTCTTTCCAAGAACCAGCTCCTAGTTTCGTTGATCTGTTCTACTGCTTCTTTTGGTTTCTACTTCATTGATTTCTGCTCTGATCTTTATTATTTCTCTTCTCCTGCTGGGTTTAGGCTTTATTTGCTGTTCTTTCTCCAGCTCCTTTAGATGTAGGGTTAGGTTGTGTATTTGAGACCTTTCTTGTTTCTTGAGAAAGGCTTGTATTGCTATATACTTTCCTCTCAGGACTGCCTTTGCTGCATCCCAAAGATTTTGAACAGTTGTGTTTTCATTTTCATTGGTTTCCATGAATTTTTTTAATTCTTCTTTAATTTCCTGGTTGACCCATTCATTCTTTAGTAGGATGCTCTTTAGCCTCCATGTATTTGAGTTCTTTCCGACTTTCCTCTTGTGATCGAGTTCTAGTTTCAAAGCATTGTGGTCTGAAAATAGGCAGGGAATAATCCCAGTCTTTTGGTACTGGTTGAGACCTGATTTGTGACCTAGGATGTGATCTATTCTGGAGACTGTTCCATGGGCACTAGAGAGGAATGTGTATTCCGTTGCTTTGGGATGGAATGTTCTGAATATGTCTGTGAAGTCCATTTGGTCCAGTGTGTCATTTAAAGTCTTGATTTCCTTGTTGATCTTTTGCTTAGATGATCTGTCCATTTCAGTCAGGGGGGTGTTAAAGTCCCCCACTATGATTGTAATGATTGTATTGTTGTCAATGTGTTTCTTCGCTTTTGTTATTAATTGCCTTATATAATTGGCTGCTCCCATGTTAGGGGCATAGATATTTACAATTGTTGGATCTTCTCGTTGGAGAGACCCTTTAAGTAGGATATAGTGTCCTTCCTCATCTCTTATTACAGTCTTTGGTTTAAAATCTAATTTGTCTGATATAAGGATTGCCACCCCAGCTTTCTTTTGGTGTCCATTAGCATGGTAAATGGTTTTCCACCCCCTCACTTTCAATCTGGAGGTGTCTTTGGGTCTAAAATGAGCCTCTTGCAGACAGCATATCGATGGGTCTTGTTTTTTAATCCAGTCTGATAGTCTGTGTCTTTTGATTGGGGCATTGAGCCCATTTACATTCAGGGTAACTATTGAAAGATATGAATTTCGTGCCATGGTATTGCCCATAAGGTGACCGTTACTGTATATTGTCTGTGTTCCTTTCTGGTCTGTGCCGCTTTTATGCTCTCTCTTTGCTTAGAGGACCCCTTTCAATATTTCTTGGAGGGCCGGTTTCGTGTTTGCAAATTCCTTTAGTTTTTGTTTGTCCTGGAAGCTTTTTATCTCTCCTTCTATTTTCAATGACAGCCTAGCTGGATATAGTATTCTTGGCTGCCTATTTTTCTCGTTTAGTGCTCTGAAGATATCATGCCAGTCCTTTGTGGCCTGCCAGGTCTCTGTGGATAGGTCTGTGGCCAATCTAATGTTTCTACCATTGTAGGTTACATATCTCTTCTCCCGAGCTGCTGTCAGGATTTTCTCTTTGTCTCTGAGACTTGTAAGTTTTACTATTCGATGTCGGGGTGTTGACCTGTTTTTATTGATCTTGAGAGGGGGTTCTCTGTGCCTCCTGGATTTTGATGCCTGTTTCCTTCCCCACATTAGGGAAGCTCTCTGCTATAATTTGCTCCAATATACCTTCTGCCCCTCTCTCTCTTTCTTCTTCTTCTGGGATCCCAATTATTCTAATGTTGTTTCGTCTTATCGTATCGCTTCTTTCTCGAATTCTGCCCTCGTGATCCAGGGGTTGTTTATCTCTCTTTTTCTCAGCTTCTTTATTTTCCATCATTTGGTCTTCTATTCTCTCTTCTGCCTCATTTATCCTAGCAGTTAGTGCCCCCATTTTTGACTGCACGTCATCAATAGCCTTTTTGATTTCGACTTGGTTAGATTTTAGTTCTTTTATTTCTCCAGAAAGGGTTTCTCTAATAACTTCCATGCTTTTTTCAAGCCCAGCTAGCATCTTTAAAATCATGATTCTGAACTCTAGGTCTGACATCGTACTAATGTCCGTATTGAGTGGGTCCCTGGCAGACGGTACTACGTCTTGTTCTTTTTGTTGAGGTGATTTTTTTCGTCTTGTCATTTTGTCCAGAGGAGAACAGATGAATGAGAGAACAAAATGCTAACAGGTTAACAGCGTCCCCAGAAAATATACTCTAAACAAATCAGAAAAGGTTTCAGGGGAAAAGAAAGGGAAAGAAAGGAAAAAGAAAGAGAGAAAAAAAAAAGAAAAAGATAAAAATAAACAAAAGCAGAACAAAACAAAAAAAAACAAACAGAATCTGATCAAATATGATCAGGCTGGTGTATAGATCAGTTCCACACACTAGATTTTGGGTGTATTTTGGTCTGCTAGAAGAAAGTGCCTCCTAAAATTTTAAAGAAAGACAGACATGTACAAAATAAGGATTGATACAATGAAGGGATGGAATATGACTGTAAAGATGAAAATTATGAAAGATTTTATAAAAGGAATTGATAAGTTGTTTGAAAAAAAAACGGAAGAAGATGTAAAAAAAAAAAGGGGGGGGAGAGAATGTGATCAGGCAGGAGACTAGAACAAAGCCATACGCTAGTGATTTAGGGTATATTTTGATATGTTAGAAGAAACTGTATCTCAAAATTTTAAAGAGAGAACAACTTATATATATA
>NW_027400682.1:0-5110 GCF_003265705.2 Callorhinus ursinus
AAAAAATCTGAATCCCCAGCCATCTTTTCCTAGTTTGTATTTGTAAGCCGGTTATGTAGGGCAATGTTTCTCAAACTCTAATGTGCACGTGATCACCCAGGACCTTTTTATTTTTTTAAATTTTATTTATTTATTCATGACAGACAGAGAGAGAGAGAGAGAGAGAGAGAGAGAAGCAGGCTCCCAAGGAGCAGGGAGCACGACACGGGCCGGACTCGATCCCAGGACCCTGGAATCATGACCTGAGCCAAAGGCAGACGCTTAACCATCTGAGCCACCCGGGCGCCCACCCAAGACCTTTTTAAAACATAGATTCTATTTTCTATTGAATCAGAAGGGGGGAAATACTTGTAAATGCTTTAAAGTAATAATCCTGTCAACATGCAATCATGATTTCCTTTGTACATGGTGTTCATTCATGGTAAAATAATTTGATTTGAGTCTTCAAGAGCTAGCCAAAAAGAGCATGTTGAGATGCAGCACACTCATCTAATTCATTTCACATAATGCTCCTGTTGGAAGTCAGCCTCTTTATGTAGATTTCTGCAGGTTGTCCCTAGTGAAAAATCTACTTTATCATTCCCATCAGATGTTCTCTGCTCAGAGGTTTTCCGCGTGTGGGTGATTGTTTTCTCGCGTGTACAACAATAAACAGCTCCTTCAAGACTTTGTTGTCCTCATTACTTTGTTCACCCCACTGTGTGAAAATAGACGTGTTTTTGCCTTTCAGAAGCTCAAACACTTCTGAAAAAAAAAAACTCTTGTTTTTATTTGATCTGCTCAATTAAATCTTCATCTTAGAGTCAAATTAAATCAATCTGTGCTTTAGAAAATAAAGATTTGTTCAAAGATTTCCGGACAAGGCTATCCATGGTGTGCATGTGTGCACACATGTACCACACAAAATAATCTAAATATCTAACAATAAATAAGAGAATGAAAAAGTAAAATAGAAAATTCTTCAACTATTTTATAATTTGTGTCTATATTGTTCTAAATTAACTTTTATAGATGTATAATATACAAAGGTGGCAAGTTATAAGTATACTTCTCATGAATTACCATAAAGTACATTCCTATAACCACAACTTGGGAAGAACTTGATTATGAACCAGTATTTTTAATATAAGAATTCACTACCTTTATATGGAGTGTACAATTTGTAATACAGATCTTATTTTTCCTGTCTAATTTTGTAAAGTTATCTTTCTTTTCCTGTTGTCTTAATTTTCTTAGTTAATCAAATTACTGTTTGCTTGTTTTTCCTATCTGAGGAATTTTTTCCATCCTCTGCAATTCCGTTAGTGGATTCCTTGTTTTTCTATGTTTCGTTACCAAATGCATATACACCAAGCACAAGTATCTTTATCTTTCTGTAAACAATGTAATCCAAGCGACTGGCATAGTAGACAATAAACATGTATAGAATTAATTAATATATCACTGTTACTAAATAATTGCAAAATACCAACTATTTTGCCTCACCAAAAAGCTCTAGTCTCTTCATTCCCTTCTGGAATGCATTTATTTTGCCATTTTTGCCAACCACCAGATTATGCTTTTGCTGAGGTGACTTTATACTTCTATGTTCGATTACTATTCTACTTTGCATTGTGTTCTGTCTTCATGAAGCGTCTTTATGTAACATATTGTTATACCACCCCAGTCACTAAGATGATCCATATATTCACTGCTCACCAGTATTTCTGACTTCATCTGAGCCATCTTAAAGAGTCTTGATTAATTCACTATAATCATTATTTGGATATTTCCTTCCGGGGGCCAGATAGTCTGCAAGTCTCTGTACAAGTAAATCTCTATCTCCTTCCCTGTGGCTGATAAATGCTATCTTGGCTGGAAATAGGATCTTTGGGTGGTACCCCTTATCTATCAGTAGCCTCTAATTCTCTCCCCCAGCATTCTTCTAGCTTCCAGAGTTGCCAAAGAGAAGTCTGATGCCAAACTAATTCCTTGTTTCCTTTTTAACTAGCTTCCTTTGTCTGAAAGCTTGTAATATCTTTTTAGTGATGGACTTCATGAATTTTATCAGAATAAACATCAATCCTGCTTAAGATGAAATTTTCCTCTTTTCCAATTTTTAACTTTTTCCTTCAGGTTTCTTATTTTTTTCTTTTGAGTCATTATGGATCCATTTTACAAATCCATATCTTTACCTTCATGAATTCCATTTCTTTGCATTTTTCTGTTTGAGATACTTCTATTTTATCTTCTCGGTTACTTTTTCCAGGTCTCAACTGTGAAACTAGTCCTTTAATAATTTCTCAAATTATAATATTCAAAAGTCATATAATATTTTCTTTTCCAGTAGTCTTGATTTCTATAATCAAATCTCCTAATACAGTTTATTTGCTTATTTATTAAGTTCTGGCCTGCCTTGTCCAGCAAATCTAAATCACTAAGAATGGAAAGTTTTGCTTGTTGGTCCTCTGTCTAGTTGCTGAGTATTCCTCATTCAATTATTTTTTCCTTACCTGTTTAAGAAGTCATATTCAGATTTATGTTGGCTTTATCCAAAATAACAGCAAGTCTGAATTTACTCAGTAATCTGGCGATGGACCTTCCCATTCTCCCCCATGCACATAAAACTTCCCTATCAGCCTCCAGAATAGGAAAGATTAAGACACAGGGTCAAATTCTCAGCAGCCCCTCAGCCCAGAGACCATAGGTCCTCCCAGGGTCATTGACACAGGCTAGAAGCTGTTTCCTCTGGGGGTCCATGAAAGTGAGAGTACCAAGCTTTCTACAGAAAGACTCTGTGCAAATCTCATTGTTGCTATTACTTCTTCACTGCTGATCACTAAGCTCCCTTTGGCCCAGAAAGGAGTAGAATCACTCAGTGCCTTTTCCTCTGTCGATACCCTGTTCTCAAACCTCACAGCCCTGATTGGCTGCCCCAACTCCGCTTATTAGAAATGGGGTGGGGTAGTGGCCAGACTGGAATTGGATGAGGAGAGCAACAAGCGCACATTCAAGCAAATACCTTTCCGGAGTCTTTCTCAACGTATTAAAATGATCACTTATACCTTCGTTATGAGAAAAAAAAAAATAAAGTGTGATTTTATTGTTGTTGCAATAATGGCAGTTTTACAGGAAAACGTTATGCTACGTAGGGGGAAATATTCAGAATTTGGCTTAACATGGCTAGCATTATTTCTTTAAATTATTCTAATACATTAAAATGGAATTCTTAAGCTTCATAGTAAGATTAGTATTATGTCTCTTAAGCAGAATAGAATTAAAATGTGCTAATTGTTCTATGTCCTTACTAAAATAAGAATCATTTGTTTTACTATCAATAAAAACAAAATAATGGAAAAAATCCTTTGAGTCAGGACAGATGCCAGAGAGAGTAACAATGCCATAGCATTCTAAATACAAAAAGATGGCTCCAAAGCAGATTTCAGTATTTGCCTTTTATTATTCATTTTACTGTATGTGGCATAATGGTTTGGAAACAGAGATGATCCTCCAGTTGTTTAAACTGTATGAAAGAGTTCGATAATATCTTCATAAAATAGAGATCCTGTACATGAATCTAGGACAAAGCTAAATATACCTTCAGTTTTCAGTATTGAGACAATATCACAATATATATTTTAAAGATTTTATTTATTAATTTGAGAGAGAAAGCACACCCACAGGCCAGTGGGGGAGGAGCAGAGGGGGAAGGACAAGCAGACTCCCCGCTGAGCTGAGAGCGGGAACCCGACTTGAGGCTCTATCCCACAACCCTGAGAGCTTATGCTCAAGAACAGATTGTTTAATGGACGGAACCACCCAAGTTCCCCAACAATATTATAATATTAACACTTGTTGAAGACCAAATATCAATGTAGTAATGAAGAGGAATATTACCCAGAGCAGGCCCAGACCGGCAGGCCCAAGAAGATGGAAAGTTACTAGGAATAGCAAGAGATAACCAGAAACCCCACTGGGAGCAAGAGATAACCAACCCAACCGTTTCTGCTTCTGTACACAGGTGTCCCAACAGGAGCTTCCTGCGCTGCCCTAACCGCTGCCTTCACCACTGTTCCTGCCTATAGCAACCCCCCTCCCCAAATTAAACCCACCCACCAGCAGTCAGCACAGCCCTTGGAACCTGACCCCCTGAACTGCCCTATAAAAGCTCTGTAACCCCTCTGCCCGGGACCCAGAATTTCAAGCGCAAGCTCGTCTGGGTCCTCCGGCATAAAATAAACCGCAGTTCTCCTACTTCTCTGAGTGTCGCTTGGTTTCGTCCCAGTCTGATTTTTATTTTCCACAACAGTAAAAGACAAATAATAACACACTTAGGACACGACTGTGTTTATACTTCAATAATTAAGACTAATCTTTGATTTATAAATACGATATATCTTCTATTTTTAGAAAAAAATACTGGATCGGAGTTGAGTAAACTAGTAAGTGATCATTTTTAACAACTTAATTATTTTCTCAAAATACAGAGATTAGTAATATTATCTTGTAGTAATATTTCTTAGGCTTTACTTGAAAAAGCAAAAGCTTTGTAAACATTTAAAATTTGATATTTAACCCGTGTAAGTGTACTTTAGAGCTACGATTCTTCGGCATACACATAATACAATATATCAGTGAATTTATACAACATCACACATAAATGACAAAAGAAGTTACAATCCCCCCCCAAAAAATCTGAATCCCCAGCCATCTTTTCCTAGTTTGTATTTGTAAGCCGGTTATGTAGGGCAATGTTTCTCAAACTCTAATGTGCACGTGATCACCCAGGACCTTTTTATTTTTTTAAATTTTATTTATTTATTCATGACAGACAGAGAGAGAGAGAGAGAGAGAGAGAGAGAAGCAGGCTCCCAAGGAGCAGGGAGCACGACACGGGCCGGACTCGATCCCAGGACCCTGGAATCATGACCTGAGCCAAAGGCAGACGCTTAACCATCTGAGCCACCCGGGCGCCCACCCAAGACCTTTTTAAAACATAGATTCTATTTTCTATTGAATCAGAAGGGGGGAAATACTTGTAAATGCTTTAAAGTAATAATCCTGTCAACATGCAATCATGATTTCCTTTGTACATGGTGTTCATTCATGGTAAAATAATTTGATTTGAGTC
>NW_027400683.1:0-5108 GCF_003265705.2 Callorhinus ursinus
AGGAGTAACATAGCAGAGATAAAGGGCTCAGTAAATGAAATGAGAAATAGGTTTGATGGAGTGAACAGTAGGATGGAAGAAGCAGAGGAATGAATTGGTGACGTAGAAGACAGAGTAATGGAAAGGAATCAAGCTGAACAACAGAGATAAAAAGCAATTACGCAAAACGAGAATAGAGTTAGGGACCTTAGGGACTCCATCAAATGTAATGATATTCACATTATTGGAGTCCCAGAAGAAGAAGTGAGAGACAAGGAGATAAAAAATTTATTTGAAGAAATAATAGCTGAAAACTTTCCTAACCTGGGGAAGGAGGCAGACATTCAGATCCACGAGGCACAGAGAACTCCATTAAAATCAACAGAAACAGACCCACGCCAAGACATATGTAATTAAATCGGCAAAACATAGTGATAAAGGAAAATTTAAAAGCAGAAAGAAAAAGAAGACAGTATTTACAAGGGAAAACCAAAACTCTAAGGCTAGCAGGAGAGATTGCAAGGGAAAGTTTGCAAGCCAAAGGGGACTGGAATGATATATGAAGAGTGCTGAAAGGAAAGAACCTACAGCCAAGAAGACTCTATCCGGCAAGGCTACCATTCAGAATAGAAGGAGAGGTAGAGAGTCCCAGAAAAACCCAAACGAAAGGAGTTTGTGACCACTAAACCAGCCCTGCAAGAAATATTAAAGGGGACTCTTTGAGTGGAAAGGAGGGACGAAAAGAGACGGTATAAAGGTAGAAAAAACAGAAAGCACTAATATTTGAGTATTTCTGTAAAAAGTCAGTCAAGGTAATGACAAAATAAAAGGATTTAAAATATAGCAACATAGGGGCGCCTGGGTGGCTCAGTCGGTTGAGCGTCTGACTCTTGATTTCAGCTCGGGTCATGATCTTGGGGTTGTGGGATCAAGCCCCAAGTTGGATGCCATGGCCAGCGTGGAACCCTTTTACGATTCTCTCTCTCCTCCTTCCTTCTTCCCCTCCCCAATCTCTCCCTCTGTAAGATAAATAAAACTAAAAATAAATAAATACTTAACTGTAAAAACATATACCTAAAACATGGGGATGAGAGGAGTCAAAAATGGGTTCAAACTTAAGGGACCAACAACAATATAGATTGCTATATACAGAAGATGTTATATACAAACTTACGGGAACACCAAATCAGAAACCACTAATAAATAGGCAAAGAATAAAGAGAAACGAATCCAAACACATTAGTAAGAAAATCAGCAAAACACAAAAGAGAGAAAGAGAAGAAAAGATCAGAGAAAATCTTCAGAAACAACCACAAATCAGGTAATAAAATGGCAATAAATACATATCTATCAATAATTAATTTGAATGTACATGGACTCAATGCTCCAATCCCAAAAGACATAGGGTGACAGGATGGATTAAAAAAAAAATAAGGCTCATCTATATGCTGCCTATAAGAGTCTGATTTTAGACCTAAAAACACCTGTAGTTAAAAAGTGGGGGGATGGAGAAACATCCATCATGCCCATGCATGTCAAAATAAAGCTGGAGTACCAAAACTTGTATGGACGAACTAAACTTTAGGGTTTCACTCATATGTGGAACATAAGGAATAGCATGGAGGATATTGGGGAAAGGAAAGGAAGACTGAAGGGGGGGAACAGAGGGAGAGATGAAACATGAGGGACTATGGACTTCCCAAAACTATCTCTGGGTTTCAGAGGGGAAGGGGGAGAAGGATGGTGGAGCCGGTTGATGGGTATTAAGGAAGGCACGTGTTGTGATGTGCACTGGGTGTTATATGCAAATAATGAATCATGAACTCTACATCAAAAACTAATGAGGTACTGTATGGAGACTATCATAGCACAATTAAAAAAGAAAAAGCCTGCAACAAGGCACAAAGAAGGACACTATATAATAATAAAGAGGATGCTCCAATAAGAAGATAAAACAATTGTAAATGTTTATGCACCCAACATGGGAGCACCCAAATGCATAAAACAGTGAATAACATGCAGAACGGAAGTAATCGATAATAATACAATAGTAGAAGGGGACTTTAACGTCTGATTTACATCAATGGACAGATGATCTAAATAGAATACCAACAAGAAAAGAAGGGCATTGAATGACACACTGGACCAGATAGGTTTAACAGATATATTCAGAACATTCCATCCTAAAGCAGCAGAATACACATTCTTTTCAAGTACACAGGGAACGTTTTCCAGAATAGATCATATCTTAGCCCACAAAGCAAGCCTCAACAAATTCAAGAAGTCAAAGTCATACCCTGCATCTTTTCTGAACACAACTCTATGAAACTAGAAGTCCACCACAAGAAAATATCTGGAAAGACCACAGATACGAGGAGGTTAAATAACATGCTACTATACAATGAATGGTTCAACCAGGAAATAAAAGAGGAAATTAAAAGGCACATGGAAACACATGAAAATGAAAACCCAATGGACAAATACCTCTGGGATGCAGCAAAAGCAGTTCAGAGGAAAGTGTATAGCAATTACAGGCCAACCTCAAGAAGCAAGAAAAATCTCAAATGAAGCCAAAACGAGCTAGAAAAAGAACAACAAACAAAACATAAAACCAGCAGAAGGAAAGACATAATAAAGATTAGAGCAGAAATAAATAATATAGAAACGAAGAAAATAATAGAACAGATCAATGAAAGCAGGAGGTGGTTCTTTGGGGTGGCGGGAAAGCAGTAAAATTGCCAAATCTCTAGCCAGACTTATCAAGAGAAAAGGAGAAAGGACACAAATAGATAAAATCACACATGAGAGAGGAGAAATAACAACCAACACCACAGAAATACAAACAATTATAAGAGAATATGATGAAAAATTATGCCAACTAATTGAAAGACCTAGAAGAAATGGCTAAATTCCGAGGGAAACATATAAACTACCAAAACTGAAACGGGAAGAAGTGGAAACTTTGAACCAACGAATAACCAGCAAAGAAATTGGATCAGTAATCAAAACCTCCCAACAAACAAAAGTCCAGGACCAGATGGCTTCACAGGTGAATTCTACCAAACATTTCAAGAAGAGTTAATATCTATTCTTCTCAAACTACTCCAAAAAATAGAAAAGGAAGGAAAACTTCGAAATTCATTCGATGAGACCAACATTATCCTGATACCAAAACCAGATAAAGACACCACTAAAAAAGAGCATTCCAGGCCAGTATCCCACATCCCTGCTGAGCATAGACGCACAAATTCCTCCATAACATACTAGCAAACCGAATCCAACAACACATCCACAAAAATCATTCACCACGACCAAGTGGGATTTATTCTCCAGATGCAAGGGTGGCTCGATATTTGCAAATCGATCAACATGATACATCACATCAATAAGACAAAGGATAGGAACCCTATGATCATTTCGATAGATGCAGAAGAAGCATTTGGCAAAGTACAACATCCACTCAAGATAAAAACCTCAACAAAAGTAGGTTTAGAGGGAACATCCCTCAACATAAGAAAAGCCATAAAAACCCACAGCTCAGGGCGCCAGGGTGGCTCATTCCGTTAAGCGTCTGCCGTCATTCAGTTCATGATCCCAGGCTCCTGAGAGCCGGCTTCTCCCTCTGCCTCTGCCTTATCTCTATCTGTCTCTCATGAATAAATAAATAAAATCTTAAAAAAAAAAAAACCCCACAGCTACCATGAAAAAAACCCACAGCTATGAAAAACCCATGCTAGCAAAACCTCATTGCAGAGCAACTGAGAGCTTTCCCCCCAAGGTCAGGAACAAGACAAGGATGTCCACTCTCACCACTTTTACTCCACATAGTACTGGAAGTCCTAGCCACAGCAATCAGACCACGAATAGAAATAAAAGGCATCCAAATTGGCAAGGAAGACCTCAAACCTTCACTATTTGCAGATAAATGACATTGGGAGGAAATAGTGTTTCTGCGCTTGAGACGTCTCCCTTTCCTCTTGCCTCCTCGTTCTGAAAACAAACAACAAACAAAATATGACGTGAAACCTGAAAAGCACTACAAAACCCACATAACTTACACTTTACCTCTTCCGGAAAGAGATTCCTGACTAGCCCCTGGGCTGTGTTCGATGCCCTTCCTCTGGGCTCCCGAAGTAACCTGAGCACGTCTCTGTCATAGCATTTAATATATTATATCTCTGTGACCAAAGTATCTGCCTCGCCCCTGTAGACTCTAACCAGTTTATGGGCTCTCAGCTTATTTTTCTATGATTCTCAGCACCTAGCAGTGCCTGACGTAGTCGGTACTCAGCAAATGTTTGTTGCATAAATGAATAGATGAATGCAGGCTGTGCTGTAAATCCGAACATGAGATTTCCTGATCCTTCTTGGGGATAGCCTGGCTAAACTATGGTGGGTGGAGAGCTGAAAATTACTTGAAAGTGGCGATTCCAGGGTTTCCTTTGTTTTTCCCCGATCTTAAGAAAAAGGGGAATGTTTTTCTTGTTGCAGGGAACGACAAAATATACTATCCAAAGTTGTGCAGTTCGATAGATGACCTCCCCCAGATTTGACAGTTTTATTGCATTTCTGACAGTGGATTTTCCTCCCTTCTGGGAAGTTAGGTGGGGAGGGAGGGCATGATAACGTCCCTCATGGATCGCTAAAGCCCGATGTGGTAAGGACTGGCTAGATCCCCGATGGACAAAGAATAAACCTAGGACTAGAATGTTGAGTCAATTGCCATGTGTCACACCGTTCAGGAAGCATGTGAGTCAGGATTAGACCTCTTTTCTACCTAACACCCAGCGTAGCTTCTTGCTGCTTGCTGCTTCCCAGACTGGGGTGGGAACTGGAGGAGTCCTATGAATGGAAGCAGGTACTGTAGTTGGATGCTGCTGTGGCAGACCAGTTGAGGCAGGGGGAGAGCCTGGATATCCCGGGCTCCCTCGCTGAGGCTGCCAGCATCCTAATCCCTAGAAGGCAGGGCAGGGATAGAGCTGGAAACCCTGGAGCTCAGCCAGAGAAGGGCTTTTCCCTCTGACCTGAGCGAGGCCTCTGGAAGATCTGACGGGACCAAAGACACAGCTCATGGACCCCTGAAGCACTTACCCGTAGGAGGCCTAGCTCTACTAGATCTAGGTGAAGCC
>NW_027400684.1:0-5108 GCF_003265705.2 Callorhinus ursinus
CTGAGCTTCAGGTCCCTCACCTGTAACATGGAGATAAGCCAACCTACATTGAATGGCAGTTATGCAAATGAGCAAGTTACTGACAGTCACGAGGAAGTCAAAAATAAAAGCAGTATCATCATCATCTACACGTAAAAATGTCCTTCCAAAGATCACCAATGAAGATCTATCTTGTTTAAAAACGTAAATTTGCATTTGTCTTTGAAATAAACCCACTGACAATTATTTTTAAAATATTCTGAGTTGGAGTGTCACAGAAGTGTAAAAGATATGATTAGTATGCCTTCTTCAACATTTTTTACTATTTTTAGGTGACAATGACATAACAAAATCAGCCATTTTAAAGTGAATACGGCACTGAGTCCATTCACGATGTTGTGCAACCCACTCTATCAAGCTCAAAAACATTTTCCTCACCACAGAGGACGTGTCATGCCCACTAAGCAGCTGCCCCCCGCCCGCCGCTGACGCCACTTCCCAGGGCCATGGCGACCACAACCTGCTTTCTAGCTCCATTCATCTACCTGTTCTGATACTTCGTGTGAATGACACAGAGTCCATGACCCTTTGTGTCTGATTTCTCTCACAGAGTGTAATGTTTTCAAGGGTCATCCGGGTTTATCAGTATTCATTAATTTTTCTGGTTGGATAATATTCCAATGTGAAAAAACACCGTAATTTGTCCATTCACCCACCGGTGGACATGTGGGCAATTATAAATAGTGCTGCATGAACATGGGTGGATGCCTATCTGCCTGAATCCCTGTTTTCGATTCTAAAGGCATCTGGAAATGTCTCAATCCGCCTTGATTTGTGAATGAGAGGTTTACGGACATCCAATGTTTGGTGGACCATTTTTTTCTTTTCCTATCTTAATGATGTCACCCCACTTCCTTCTAACCTCCAGCGTTTCTGACTCAAGAGCCCTTCCTTGTGTGTTTCTCTCTTGCTGCTTTCAGAATATCCTCTTGGTCCTCGGGTTTCAACAGTTTGATTGTCATGTGTCTCAGTGCGGATCTCCTTGCATTTATCCTTCTAGGGATTCACTGATTTTCCCGAGTACGTAGTCATGTCTTTCATCAAATTTGGGAAGTTAATGGCTACTACTCTCTACAACATTCTCTCCACCCTTTCTCCCTTCCAAGATGCCCAGTGTGTGCACATGTAGTACACTTGGCACCACCCAAAAGTCCCTTAGGACCTGCTTATTTTCCTTCACTCTTCCTTCTGCTTCTGAGAACAGGTAATTCCACTTGAAATTATCTAGTTATTGAAATGACCTAGGTTCAAGGTCACTGATTCCTTCTTCTGCCAGCTCAACTCTGCTACTGAAACTCTCCAGTGAGTTTTTCCTTTAATTTATTGTACTTTTCAGCACCAGAATTTTTGCTTTTTCCTTCTTTTATAATTTCTATACCTTTATTGGTATTCTGTATGTTAATACATCATTTTTCGGGGTGCCTGGGTGGCTCAGTCGTTAAGTGTGTCTGCCTTCGTTTCAGGTCATGATCCCAGGGGTCCTGGGATCGAACTCCACACCTCGGGCTCCCTGCTCAGCGGGAAGCCTGCGGCTCCCTCTCCCTTTGACCCTCCCCCTGCTTATGTTCCTTCTCTCGGTGTGTCTCTCTCTGTCAAAGAAAGAAATATAATCTTAAAAAAACAAAACAAAACAAAAAAACCCATCATTTTTCCTAATCCTGTCAGTGTTTTTCAGTTGTTTCCTTTAGCTCCTTGGACAGACTTAAGGCAGCTGATCCAGACTTTGTCTCCTAAGTCCAGAATCTGGGCTTCTGCAGGGACGGTTTCTGTTCATTTCCTCTGTGACTAGGCCACATGGTTTCTCTGCATGTTCTGTAATTTTTTTGTGGAAACCTGTACACTCTGACTATTATAATCTGGTAACTCAGGAAATCCGGCACTTCCCCCTCTTCTGGGTTTGTTTTGTTGTTTGGTATATGCTGCAGCCATGCACGTAGAGTGACTTTTGTAGACTCATTTTGTCAAGTGTGTATTCTTTGTCATGTATGGAGAGAAGTCTTTCAGCCAGTGTTTTGGAAAGGATTTCCTTGCATGGGGAGGGGGCGAGACTAAGAAAGGGAAGGATGGTGGGAGGGAAGCAGGAAAGCGTTGCGAGGGGGGAGGAACGAAGGGAGGGAGAAAGGGAGACCAACCTCTCCCGATCGCCGCAGACTGCCTCTGTGCCGGGGACGCCAACACAGAGCCAGGCTGCCTAGAACTCAGCCGGAGCTTTCACCTCTGCTTGCACTGAGCCTAGAGACTGGCCAGAGGCAAAACGCTTTCTCGGGGTCTTTTCTGAGTGTGATCTAGGGCTGGCCTTGGACGTGAATTTCAAAACTCCCCAGTAAACACGGGCACTTTTACATGCCCCAATTTTCCAAAGAAGTCCCCTCTCCAGCTTCCTCGGCTTGGCATGTGACCCTCTATTCTGTGTGTCGACTGTCAATGCTGGCCCCAAGCTACCGCTGCCTCTCCTCAGCCTGACATGGGCTTGAGAAATGCCCACCGGCTTTTGGCTCCTCTGTCCTGAGTGACATCCATGTTAGATGAAAGAAAGACATCCTGAGTCCGTCCTTCATGTGTCCCTGACAGGTTGGACAGACAGACACAATTCTCTGCAAGTAAGTTTGGCTCTACTCCCTTCAGAGCAGGGTCCAGAGTCCCCAGTCAAGAATGTGGGCTGCATTCCTTATGGCAGGAGCTTGGCTTTTCCGTGCTTCTGTGGAAGAAAGGAAGGGCATGCAGGACTGCCTCCTCTGCCAGTTTCTCAGATGCCACCATACCATTTAGTTCTGAATGATACAATTAATACACAGAAACAAATCTCTACACAGTCCAAATACCACAGTTAAAAACAATTTAAAAAATAAGCCAGGATCTGTATTATATTCTAAAAAAGACATACCAGGGTTACACCTAATTTGCCTGGCCATTCTGGGGACTCTCTTTTCCAAAACGCAAGCATACCTCTTTTCTACAACACACCTAACCTCTATCATGCCACAGCTTTAAGCATCAAAGCTTCTTAATAGTTAATCATTCAACTTAACCTCAAAAGAATAGTCTTTTCAATAAACGGTACTGGGACAACTGGATACTCACATGCAAAGGAATGGGAACCCCTATCACATACCATACACAAAATATGAAATGAAAGTGGATCACACATCTGAATGTCAGAGCTAAAACTATAAAATCCCTGGAAGAAAATAGAGAAGTAAATCCTGGTGACCTCGGGTTGGTAAACTGTTTCTTAGCTCCAATGCCAAAGGCAAAAGCAACAGAAGAAAACACAGATGAGTTGGACATCATAACATGAAAACTCTGTGCATCAGAGGATACCGAGAAGAAGAAAACACACGCCACAGAACGAGACAAAATATTTCCAAACCATGTGTTGACAAGAGACTTAAATCCAGATTGTATAAAGAATGCTTACAAGTCAATAATTAAAAAACAATTCATCCAGTTAAAACAGTAAGCCCGGGGACGGGTGAGCCTGGGGATGGGTATTTACGAGGGCACGTTCTGCATGGAGCACTGGGTGTTGTAGGCAAACAGTGAATCGTGGAACCTACATCAAAAACCAATGATGTAATGGATGGTGACTAACATAACACAGTAAAATAAAATTAAAAAAAAAAAAAGGTGGTATCTTAAAAGAGGTACACACAATGAGGAAAAAAAAAACAGTAAGCAAAAAATCTGAATAAACATCTCTCCAAAGACATACAATCACCTAATAAGCAGATGGAAAGATGCTCAATAGCACTAGTCGTCGGGGAAAGACAAATTAAGCCACAGTGAGATACCACTTCACACCCGACAGGACGGCCACAATAAAGAAGACAGACAGTAACAGTGCCCGTGAGGATGTGGAGAAACTGGAATCTCCACACACTGCCGGTGAGAATGCAAAATGGGGTAGCCAATTAGGAAAACAGCTTGGCAGTTTATCAAAAACATAGTTACCATATAATCCAGCAATTTCACTTCTAGGTATATTTACAAAAGAAATAAAACAATGTTCACACAAAAACACTCACATACGGACATTCGCAGCAGCATTATTTACAACAGCCTAGAGTGGAAACAAACCAAACGTCCGTCTACAGATGAATCGGTGAACACAACGCGGAATACCACAGAGTGGAATAGTATTTGGCAACAAACAGAAATAAAGCCTGACAGGTGCCACAACACCGACGAACCTTGAACACAGAATGCCAAGTGAAAGAAGCCTGTGACAAAAGCCCACATACTGCACGATTCCACTTCTGTGACCTGTCCTAAGAGGCAAATCCACGGAGACAGAAAGCAGACTGGGGGCTGCCTGGGCCTGGAAGAGGGTCAGAAGGGGCAAGAATGGGATGATGGCTAATACATTCAGTTTCTTTCTAGAATGTTAAAAATGTTCCAAAATTAGGGGCGCCTGGGTGGCTCAGTTGGTTGGGCGGCTGCCTTCAGCTCAGGTCATGATCCTGGGGTCCTGGGATCAAGCCCCACGTCCAGCTCCCTGCTCAGCAGACAGCCTGCTTCTCCCTCTCCCTCTGCCTGCCACTCTGCCTACTTGTGCTCTCTGTCGAATAAATAAAATCTTTAAAAAAAAAAAAAAAAGGTTCCAAAATTAGATGGTGCTAATAGTTTCATAACTCTGTGAACATACCCAAAACCACTGAACTGTATACTTTAAATGGATAAACTTCATGTTATATGAAATATATCCCAATAAGCTACAGAAATATTTTTTGGAGAATTATTTCAAATAAATAAATTCAGTGTACAAATGTCCACATGTAAAAAGAAGATACAAACTCCATTTTAAACCTCATTTTATAAACAGGCTTCCAAGTTATCATGAATACTTGTCTAGCTCTTCAGTGCCCTCCTTCACTGTCCCTCGCTGAGGTAATCACTGTCATGGTGTCACTTTCCAACAGGCATAATGCCCGCCTATAATGGCTTCTCCCACACTCCTCTACACATCGCTTCTTCTCCACTGGGACTGGGAGACCAAATAAACAAGCTCCTTAACAACATAAAATTAGGGAAGGGTTAAAGCCCTGAATGAAGGGAAGGAGAAATGGGCA
>NW_027400685.1:0-5107 GCF_003265705.2 Callorhinus ursinus
TTCAGAATGGTTTGATCCCTATTCAGCTGAATTCCTGAGACAAGACGAAATCTAGGTCTCCTACTCCTCCGCCATCTTGCCAAAATTCGATTTTATTTATTTTTTAACAGAGAAAGAGACAGTGAGAGAGGGAACACAAGCAGGGAGAGTGGGAGAGGGAGAAGCAGACTTCCCGCTGAGCAGGGAGCCCGATGTGGGACTCGATCCCAGGACCCTGGGATCACAACCTGAGCTGAAGGCAGATGTTTAACCGAGTGAGCCATCCAGGTGCCCCTATTTTTAATTTCTTTTCTTTTTTTAAAGATTTTATTTATTTATTCATGAAAGACAGAAAGAGAGAGAGGCAGAGGGAGAAGCAGGCTCCCAAGGAGCATGGAGCCCAACGCAGGACTCGATCCCAGGACCTTGGGATCATGACCTGAGCCGAAGGCAGACGCTTAACCATCTGAGTCACCCAGGCGCCTATTTTTAATTTTTTGAACAAACTGCCTACTGTTTTCCAGCCCAGAGGGGCTGTATAAATTTGCATTCCCACCAACAGTGCAAGAGGGTTCCTTTTTTCTCCACATCCTCGCCAACACTTGTTTGTTGTGTTTTTGATTTTAGCCATTCTGAGAGGTGTGAAGTGACATCTCATTTTGGCTTTGATTTGCATTTCCCTGATGATGAATGATGTTGAGCTAAAATGTCCATATTACCCAAAGCAATCTACACATTTAATGCAATCTCTATGAAAGTATCAACAGCATTTGTCACAGAACTAGAACAAATAATCCTAAAATGTGTATGGAACCCCAAAGACCCTGAATAGCCAAAGTAATCTTGAGAAAGAAGAACAAACCTGGAGATATCACCATCCCAGATTTCAAGATATACCTTAAAGCTGTAGCAATCAAAACAATATGGTACTGGCACAGAAAGACACATAGATCAATGGAACAGAACAGAGAGCCCAGAAATAAATCCATGATTGTATGGTCAATTAATCTTTGACAAAGAGGGCAAGAATATGCAATGGGAAAAAGGCAGTCTCTTCAACAGATGGTGCTGGGAAAACTGGACAGCTACGTGCAAAAGAATGAAACTGGACCACTTTCTTACACCATACACAAAAATAAACTCAAAATGGATTAAAGACATAAACGTGAGACCTGAAACCATAAAAATCCTAGGGGAGAGCATAGGCCGTAATGTCTCTGACATTGGCCGTAGCAACATTTTTCTGGATATGTCTTCTGAGGCAAGGGGAATAAAAGCAAAAATAAACTATTGGGACTACATCAGAATAAAAAGCTTTTTGCACTGCGAAGGAAACAACCAGCAAAATGCAGACAACCTACTGACCGGGAGAAGATATTTACAAATGACATCTGCTCTAAGGAGTTCATACTACCTGTAAATTTAAAAAAGAGAAACAAATGTGTAGACTGTAAGCATGGCTAGGGACGCAGGTGGCTCACCCCTCCAGATGACTGGTCATTCCGGTTTTAGAGGCTTGGTTTTGCCATCTGAAAAATGGGATTCTTTTTGCCTTGCCTTTGCCTGTGTCTGATCCCCCGGGTTGTATGAGGACGGGTTTGCCTGCGCTCCTGCCGGGCTCCAGGCCTGAGCTCAGCACGGGCCAGCGCAGTCAGGAGGCTTTAGAGGGGAGCCAGGGAAAGTAATTCTCCAGTCCCTGAGGTTGTTTTACATTATGATGATACATGGTGTATGTGGCTACAAAGCCTGGACGCACTCACAGGGAGGGCGGACCAGGAAGCCCTGAGGGCCAGGCGGGCCACCAGGTCAGTAATATTTGCCACTGGCGGAGGAGAATGCCAACCCCACTCCTCCCCCACCCCCCAGAATAGATGACTCTAACCCTGGAGTCCTGGTTTGCATGTCAATAATGAGCCAGGGTACCACTTGGCTGCCTTGAGGACAGAGTGAGACAAGAACGAGAAAGACAAACTAGAAAAATATGAGGGTACCACTTACAGATCTATGCAAGGAAGTATAATTCATCAGCTTAATTTCGCTTTCTCTAGAAACACAGCACAGTGTTCGTATGTTTCTATATACCTGGGGTAGGAAAAAAATTTCTTGGGATGATGATTATCAAGTAATGAAAAATTAATAAGAAGCTTCTCAGGAAGAGGACTGAGGCATCAATTACAGCATTTGGCAATGGAGCCCTTTACAACCTTGCCCGGCACCAAGCTGTCACCCCAGGATGATTTCACTCCATTGTGAGCACCCTGCACAGGCGGCTGAGGGTGTGTGACCAGGCGAAGTTGGGCTCTCTCTCTAAGCCTGGTTACAGGCAGCAGCCGAGGGCCTGCTTAACCTGAAGTCTCCTGGTTTGCTTTTTCAAACATTTTAAGGACAGAGAGTCCTTTATGGGTCCTGTATTTCCCATGCTAGACCAGAGCACAGGGCCAGGGCACCATCCTGGCCTCCACGATGCTTCCCCTCACACTTAAACACTTTTTTGTAACTGACAGTTTTTAGAGCAGTTTTAGGTTCACAGCTAAATTGGGAAGGTACAGAGATTTCTCACATGCTCCCAGCCCAAACACATGCATAGCGCCCCCCATCATTAATGTTCCCCGCCGAGTGGTACATTTGTTACAATTGATGAACATACATTGACATATAACAACCAAAGTCTATTGTTTTTTTAGGGTTCACTCTTGGTGTCGCACATTCTGTGGGTTTGGACAAATGTATAATGACATGTATCCATCATTACAGTATCATACCGAACAGCTCCCTTGAAATTCTCTGTGTTCCCCTGTTCATCCCTCCCCCACTCCCAAAACCCCTGGAAATCACTGATCTTTTTACCATCTCCATAGTTTTGCCTCTTCCAGAATGTCATATAGTTGGAATCACACAGTATGTGGCTTTTTCAGATTGGCTTCTTTTACTCAGTAATATGCCCTTAAGTTACTTCCATGTTTTTGCGTGGCTTGATAGCTAATTTTTCTTAGTTCCACTGTCTGCATGTACCACAGTTTATTCATCTGTTTACCTATGGAAGGACATCTCGGTTACTTCCAAATTTTGTCCATTATGAATAGAGCTGTTATAAACATCTGTGCATGGGTTTTGTGGAAACATAAGTTTTCCAACTCCGTTGGGCAAATACCAAGGTGCATGGTTGCTGGATTGAATGGTAAGGATATGTTTAGTTTTGCAAGAAATTGCCAAATTGTCTTCTGGAATGACTCTCCCGTTTGCATTCCCACCAACGATGAAGGTGAACTCCTGTTGCTCCATATCCTTGCCAGCATTTGGTATTTTTAGCCTCTCAGATTCTGGCCATCCCAATGGTGGTATGTAGTGGTATCTTGTTTCACCTTCCACTTTTTTTTATTATGGAAACTATAAACATACATATGAGTAGGTGGGAAAGTATGATACTCCCTTCTCCATGTCCCCAACTTTGACCATTATCAATTCATGGCCATTTTGCTTCATTTCTACTTGTACCTCCTCCTCTTTACATGGTCACAGACTGGAGAATTGAGTATCTTCGGGAGAAATCCCACCTTGTGCAAGATTCCAGGACACAGAGAGCCAGGCTTGAATCGTGACAAGACCATGACCTTGTCAAAGCCAGGGAAAGAGAAAAAACCAGGCTAGAGAAGAAAAACCTGAGAAGCCGCAAGAGCCACCTTCAAATTTTGGCAAGACAATTAAGGAAAGGAGGAAACAAAAAGCTTGGGAACTCCAGGGAGACAAATTTGGGGTATAACTGAAGGAAAGATGTTCAAAGTACAGAAAATAGTACAGAAAGGTATTCACCAAATGCTGAACCTCTAGGAGGTCGGGGCTAGGGCCAGCACCAGGGGGTTGGGGTCCAAGGACAATTTAGCCTTATATGCAATGATTTAATTACCTATTTCAAAGGGAAATACTTTCAAATTTGCCTCTACTAAGAGCAAAAAAAAAAAAAAATTAGAGAAAGGCATTTCTCACAATGATGAGCGCCTCCAGAGATGCGTCCAGTTGAAGTTGCTGGACACAGCACAATTACCCAATCTGGAGAGTGGAAGAACCACTCAGGAGCTCATTGAAATACAGAGATCATGGTCTACCAGGTCTGGAGGAGGACCCAACAGCTTTTAAAAATATTTCATAATACATAAATCTTGACTGGACATTGGATGATATTAGGACATTATTAATGTCCAACAGATGTGTGAAAAAATGCTCAACATCACTAATCATCATGGAAATGCAAATCAAAATTACAGTGAAGTATCACCTCACAACTGTTAGGATGGCTATTATCAAAAAACAGGGGCGCCTGGGTGGCTCAGTTGGTTACGCATCTGACTCTTGATTTTGGCTCAGATAATGATCTCAGAGTCGTGAGACAGAGTCCTACGTGGGGCTCCATGTTGGGTGTAGAGCCTGCTTAAGATTCTCTCTCTCCATCTCCCTCTGCCCCTCCGCCCCAATTTGCACGCGCTCTCTCTCTCTCAAAAAAAAAAAAAACCCAAAAACAAAAAACGAAAGATAACAAGTGTCAACATCCGCA
Source organism: Callorhinus ursinus (assembly GCF_003265705.2). Classification (NCBI taxonomy): domain Eukaryota; kingdom Metazoa; phylum Chordata; class Mammalia; order Carnivora; family Otariidae; genus Callorhinus; species Callorhinus ursinus. Next base: position 4,529 of record NW_027400685.1, read on the forward strand.
AATCAATCAACGTGATACAATACATTAACAAAAGAAAGAACAAGAAGCATATGATCCTCTCAATAGATGCAGAAAAAGCATTTGACAAAGTACAGCATCCTTTCTTGATCAAAACTCTTCAGAGTATAGGGATAGAGGGTACATACCTCAAAATCATAAAAGCCATCTACGAAAAACCTACAGCGAATATCATTCTCAATGGGGAAAAGCTGAGAGCTTTTCCCCTAAGGTCAAGAACGCAGCAGGGATGTCCACTATCACCACTGCTATTCAACATAGTATTAGAAGTCCTAGTCGCAGCAATCAGACAACAAAAAGAAATCAAAGGCATCCAAATCGGCAAAGAGGAAGTCAAACTCTCACTCTTTGCAGATGATATGATACTGTATGTGGAAAACCCAAAAGACTCCACCCCAAAACTGCTAGAACTCATACAGGAATTCAGTCAAGTAGCAGGCTATAAAATCAATGCACAGAAATCAGTGGCATTCCTATACACCAACAACAAGACAGAAGAGAGACAAATCAAGGAGTTGATCCCATTTACAATTGCACCCAAAACCATAAGATACCTAGGAA
>NW_027400686.1:0-5107 GCF_003265705.2 Callorhinus ursinus
ACTATATACCAACAGATTAGGCAATCTGGAAGAAATGGATGCATTCCCGGACACTTATACACTACCAAGACTGAAACAGGAAGAGGTACAAAACCTGAACAGACTCATAACCAGCAAAGAAATTAAAGCAGTAATCAAAAACCTTCCAAAAAACAACAGTCCATGCCATATGGCTTCCCAGGGGAATTCTATCAAACATTTAAAGAATTAATACCTATTCTTCTGAAAATGATTTTCAAAAAAACAGAAATGGAAGGGAAACTTCCAAACTCATTCTATGAGACCAGCATTACCTTGATGCCAAAACCAGACAAAGACGCCAACAAAAAGGAGAATGACAGACCAATAGCCCTGATGAACATGGAAGCCAAATCCTCACCAAGATATTGGCCAATAGGATGCAACAGTACATTAAAAGGATTTCCACCATGACCGGGTGGGATTATTCCTGGGATGCAAGGGTGGTTCAACATTCACAGATCAATATGATAGATCACATTAATAAAAAGACAAGAACCATAAGGCCCTCTCAATTGATGGAGAAAAAGCATTTGTCAAAATACAGCTTCCTTTCCTGATTAAAACTCTTCAAAGTATAGGGATAGAGGGAATATTCCTCAATATCATAAAAACCATCTATGGTTATTTGATAATTTGATATTTGCCCACAGCAAATATCATTCTCAATGGGGGAAAAATGAGAGTTTTCCCCTAAAGTCAGGAACACGTCAGAGACGTCCCCTCTCACCACTGCTGTTCAACATAGTACTAGAAGTCCTAGCCTCAGCAATCATACAACATAAAGAAATAAAAGGCATTCAAACTGGCAAAGACAAACTCTCGCTCTTCATAGATGACATGATACTTTATGTGGAAAACCCAAACATCCCCACCCCAAAATTACTAGAACTCATACAGCGAGTCAGCAACATGGCAGGATACAAAAATGAATGCACAGAAACGATTTGCATTTCTATACACTAAGAAGGAGACAGAAGAAATAGAAATTAAGGAATTAATCCCATTTACAATAGCACCAAAAACCGTAAGGTACCTAGGAATAAACCTAACCAAGAGGTAAAGGACCTATACTCTAGAAACTACAGAAAACTTATGAAAGAAATTGAGGAAGACAAAAAGTGATGGAAAAATATTCCATCCTCATGGATTGAAGAATAAACATTGTGAAAATGGCTATGCTACCCCGAGTAATCTACACATTTAATGCAATCCTTATCAAAATACAATTAGCATTTTTCACAGAGCTGCAACAAACAAAACCAAAATTTGTATGGAATCAGAAAAGACCCCAAATACCCAGAGGAATGTTGAAAAACAAAACCAAAGCTGATGGCATCACAATGTCTGCTTCAAGCTATATTACAAAGCTGTGATCAAGACAGTATAGTATTGGCACAAAAATAGACAGACAAAACAACTCTATGGTCAAGTAAACTTTGACAAAGCAGTAAAGAATATGCAATGGAAAAAGACAGTCTCTTCGCTAAACGGTGTTGGGAAAATTGGACAGCAACATTTAGAGGAATGAAACAGGACCATTCTCTTACATCATACACAAAGATAAACTCAAAATGGATGAAAGATCTCAATGTGAGACCGGAATCCATTGAAATCCTGGAGGAGACACACAGTAACTTCTTTCAAGACATGTCTCCAAAGGCAAGGGAAACAAAAGCAAAAGTGAACTATTGTCTGTGTCAAGATAAAAACCTTTTGCACAACAAAGGAAACAGTGAACAAAACAAAGAGGCAATCCACGGAATGGGAGAAGATATTTGCAAATGACACTACAGACAAAAGACTGATATCAAAGGTCTATAAAGAACTTCTCAAACTCAACAACCAAAAAACAAGACTCCAGTCAAGAAATGGGCAGAAGATATGAACAGACATTTATCCAAAGAAGACATCCAAATGGCCAACAGACACATGAAAAAATGCTCCACATCACTTGACATCAGGGATATACACATCAAAACCACAATGAGATACCACCTCACACCAGTCATAATGGCTAAAATTAACAAGTCAGGAAACCACAGATATTGGAGAGGATCTGGAGAGAGGGGAACCCTCCTACATTATTGGTGGGAATTCATGGTGTTGTAGCTAACAGGTTTGGTCAGCAAACCCTGAGATGGCAAATGAGAGGCTTACTCCAACTCCTTAGGAGAAAGGAGATGCCTGGTCCCAGACGCTCTAGTGGAGAAAGGCCTTGAGCCAAGCTCTCTCTCTGCTTTTACTGTGAGTTTAATTAAAACACCATGGGTAAGGCAAGGGGTTCGTGAAGTACGTGACCACTACAGGTGCCTGCATTTAAGCATTTACTCCCCGATAAGACCCTTGAGCCGCAGTAATTATCTGGCCTTTTTCAGCCAAGTCACTTCAGAGAAGGCCCATGGTTCTGGGAAATCCTCCTTTGTTTTTAAATTAGTCTCATCCAGGGAGGCATATTCAAGTCAGGTTTTATCTATCCAGGAATTGTGAATCCCCATATTCATGCACTCTGGAGAACAGTATGGAGATTCCTCAAAAAGGTAAAAATAGAATTAGCCCAATGACCAAGGAATTGCACTACTAGGTATTTACTCCAAAGATACAAATGTAATGATCCAAAGAGGCACATGCACCCCAATATTTATAGCAGCAATGTCCACAATAGCCAAACTATGGAAAGAGCCCAGATGTGCATGGACAGATGAAAGGATAAAGAAGATGTGATATATATGTACAGTGGAATTTGACTCAGCCATCAAAAAAATGAAATCTTACCATGCACAATGACATGGGTGGAACTGGAGGGTATTATGCTAAGCAAAATAAGTCAGTCAGAGAAAGACAATTATCATATGATTTCACTCATATGTGTAATTTAAGAAACAAAACAGAGGATCATATGGGAAGGAAGAGATAAATCAAAGAAGATGAAATCATAGAGGCAGACACACCATAAGAGACTCTTAACTACAGGAACTAAACTGAGGGTTGCTGGAGGGGGGGGCATGGGGTAACTGGGTGATGGACATTAAGGAGGGCATTAACACTGGTATGTAATGATGCATAACAGGAATCTACCTCTAAAACTAATACACTATGTGTTAATTGATTGAATATAAATAAAATCAAGTTAAATGGAAAAGACACAGGCCTTACAACAAGGGTTCACACCCATACCCTGGCCTCTCTGTACACTTGCCCTCTTCTGGGTCCCTGACTTCCCACACTGTGTGGCTCTCCCATGCACAGTATTCTCTCATTTACCATTTTGGAGAATCCTGATCTCTTTCTGCTCGCAGAGCTCAGCCCAGAGCAGAATAACTCAGATAGCCTTTTGGGCAGAGGGCTCTCTCCCCCAAGAATATGATGCCAGTCAGTCCCCAAGCAGCCTGTCTGCCTCATGGGGTCCCTGCTTCTCCAGGCTTCAAGGCTCCTGGGGATCTTTTGTGGGTGGATTCATCAGCCTGCAGACCACCTCTCAGTGCTAGAAGGCAGTGCGGTTGCCTCCAGACCAGGCTTCAAGGGGCATATGAGCATCGGTGCCAATTAAGGTTTTGAATGTCTGAAAGCAGGCACCACCAAATAGCCTACTACCGTGACCCAGCATTTTACCACAGCTGCCCTCTTTCAGGTCCCTAGCTCCATGGACCTGTGGGCCTGCACATGCCCTCTCCATACCTTGTCAGCCACCTTGTGCTCCAGAAGACACTCCATTCTCATGGAGTACGAGGTGGATTTCAGAGCAACTGAACTTCTTCAGGGTGGAGGGAGCTCAGAGCAGGACAATCTTTCTGAGGGGCAGATGGAAACTAGTGGACAATCTGTTCCCATTTGGACTGGCTGCCTGATGGTGTCCCAGGCCTCTCCACCAAAGGAGGCTCCCAGGTGGCTTTCTAGAGGGAACTCCAACTATCCCTCTCTCCCTTCGCTGAAAAAGCAACCCAGATTCTTCCAGCTCTGCCTTCAGGGAAAATATGTGCAATTGCTTGGGATAAGGTTTGGGTTGTACAGATGCCAAGGAAGTCTGGGATCCAGGTTCCAGGCCTGGGCTCTGCATTTGATTGCCCCTTTAATGCCCAGGCCGTCCATGGCCTGGGGTGGCCCAGAATACGCAGCTGGCTATTAGTGGAGCTCCAGCTGCACATGAGCCAAGGGTCGCTGCCTTGCCACCTTCCCTGCAGGGCTTCTGGTGGGCTGTTGCAGTCAGATCAGTCGCCCAGGAGCCTGCTCTGGAACCTGGGCTCTAAATTATGGTTTCTCATTTCAATTACAGGCCACGTTTTGTGATTGGGCTGCCCGTGAGGGTGCCATGTGCCTTCCCTCCTCCACCCTCTGTGTAGGTATGGGCAGTGGGCCCGCTGACGACCTGGTCAGCTCATGCACACTCAGTTGGCCACCTTAGTTACCCTACGATTTTCCACCAGTTCTCTTGTTACCCATTGGGCTTGTGACGGTCACCTACACATGTACCACCCAAGAGGGGGAGAGTGCTTCCTCCCCAAAATTCTGTCAAACAAGGCAGCTTCAGATTGGCCCCCAAAAGTCCCTTTGTCAACACGGTGCCTGAAGGGCCCCTCAGCTTTTCACACAGCAAAGGCTTACAGAGATGTGTGTTTGGGTCACCCTGGCTCCATTAGTCCCCTCCAAGACCTGGATTCTACTTATAGCCCTCTGTTTTATTTGCAGACAATCTTTTGAGGCTTCACTACCTATTTATGCACGAGTAACCGCTCTATCTCCCACCTGTTTCAGTCAGTTTCCTCCTGCCCTGTTAGCCTCAGACCAGTCCCCCAAACATGTGCACCCCCAGGGTGAAGAGTGCTGCCTCCCTCAAATTCTTTCAAAGGTGGCAGCTTAATACTGGGTAAAGGCAGTCCCTTTTTGAACTGGGTGCCTGAAGGATCTTAGGACTGCTCAAAGATCCAGGGGAGGTGGATATCTGGTTGTCTCAGCACCATTTGTGGAAGAGATTATTCTTTCACCCATTGAATATATTCAGGTGTTTAATCCATTTACTTTTTTAAAAAATTTTTTTTATTGTTATGTTAATCACCATATATTACAACACTTGTTTTGGTGTAGTGTTCCA
>NW_027400687.1:0-5106 GCF_003265705.2 Callorhinus ursinus
CAAATCTCCTGAGCTCTCATTCACAGTGGGCGAGATTTCCCTACAAATCTCGTGAGATATCAGCGACCTCGGGCGAGATTTCAATCCAAATATCGGGACGTCCCAATGACATTGGGCGACAGTTCACTAAACGCTCGTGAGATGAAAGGGACCTCGGGCGACATTTCACTCCAACTCTCGTGAGAGGTCTGGGAATTCGAGGATATTTTACTCCATGTCTCGTGAGATCTCATCCAATCCTTGGAGACTTGAGGCCAAACCTCGTGAGATCTCAGGATATGGAGCGAGAATTCAATCTATACCTTGTGAGATCTCAGGGACATCAGGGGAGATGACTCCAAACCTCGTGAGTACTCACCGATATCGAGTGAGAGTTCACTCCAAATCTCGTGAGGTCTCAATCACCTCGGGCAGATTTCACTCCGAATCTCGTGAGTCATCAGGGACGCTGGGCGAGGTTTCCGTCTAAGTGTCGTGAGCTCTCATGGAAATCGGGCGAGATTTGACACCAAATCTCCTGAGATCGCGTGGACGTCGATGGAGATTTCACTCCGAATCTCCTGAGGTCCCAATGAGTTTGGGCGAGATTTCCCTACAGATCTCGTGAGATAGCAACCACCTTGGACGAGATTTCTATGCAAATCTCGGGAGCTCTCAATGACATCGGGGGAGATTCATTCCAAACCTCTTCAGATATCAGGGACCTTGGGCGAGATTTCACTCCACATCTCGTGAGGTCTCATGGTCTTCGGGCGAGAGTTTACTCGTGTCCCGTGAAATCTCATCCAAACCTGGGAGACGTCAAGGCCAACCTCGTGAGTTCTCATGGAGAGGAGCGAGTTTTCCATCTAAATCTCGTGTGATCTCATGGATATCGGGCGAGATTTCACTCCAAATCTCGTGAGATCTCGTAGACCTTGGGCGAGATTTCACTCCCAACTCCTGAGTTCACAATGACTTCGGGCGAGATTTCACTACATGTCTCGTAATATTCAGGGACCTGGGCGAAATTTCAATCCACATCTCGTGAGGTCTCAGTGACATCGCATGAGATTTCACTACAAGTCTCGTGAGATATCAGGGAGTTTGGGCGAGGTTTCACTCCAACTCTCAAGAGGACTCTTGGACGTGGAGGGAGATTTGACTCCACCTCTCGGAGATCTCATCCGAACTTTGGAGAATTCAGTCCACATCTCGTGAGATCTCATGGATATGGAGCGAAATTGCAATCTAAGTCTCGTGAGATCTCATGACATCAGGAGAGAATTTGCTCCAAATCTCGTGAGATCTCACGGATATCGGTTGGGAGTTCTCTCCACATTTCGTAAGATCATGGGCATTGGGCGAGATTTCGCTCCAAGTCTCTTGAGGTCACAATGACATGGGGCGAGAATTCACTCTAAATCTCTTGAGCTCTCAGGGGTCCTTGGGCAAGATTTCACTACAAATCTCGTGAGATATCCGGGACCTTGCGCGATATTTCACTCCAAATCTCGCGAGGGCCCAATGACATCGGGCGAGATTTCAGTATAAATCTCTTGAGATATCAGGAAGCTTGGTTCAGATTTTCCTCCAACTCTCGTGAGATCTCTTGTAGTTTGGACAAGATTTCACTCCACCTCTCGTGAGCTCTCTTGGAATTCGGGGTATTTTCCTCCATGTCTCGTCAGATCTCATCCAGACCTTGGAGACTTCAATCCAAATCTCGGGAGATCTCATGGATATTGAGCGAGATTTCAATCTATTCCTCGTGAGACCTCATGGACATCAGGCGAGAATTTACTCCAAATTCCGTGAAATCTCATGGACATCGGGTGAGATGTCACTCCAAATGTCCTGAGGTCACAATGACTTGGGCGACATTTCAGTACCAACCTCGTCAGATTTCAGCGAACTTGGGAGAAATATCAATCCCAATCTCGTGAGGTCTCAATGTTATCGGGCGTAGTTTCACTACACTGTCGTGAGATAAATGGGACCTTGGGCGAGATTTCACTGCAACTCTCGCGTGAGACCTCTTGGAATTCGGGGATATTTTCCTCCCAGTCTCGTGAGAACTCATCCAAACCTTGGAACCTTCCGTCCAAATCTCGTGAGATCTCACAGATATTGCGTGAGACTTCAATCAAATCCCACGAGATAGGATGGGCATCGGGTGAGATTGTATTCCGAATCTCGTGAGATCTCATCCAAAACGTGCAGACCTCAGTCCAAATCTCCTGAGATCTCCTGGACATTGGGCGAGATTTCACTCCCAATCTCGTGAGGTCACAATGACATTGGGAGAGCTTTCCCTACCAACCTCGTGAGATATCAGCGCACTTGGGCGAGATTCCAATCCAAATCTCGTGAGGTCTCAATGACATCGGGCGAGGTTTCACTCAACTCTCGTGAGCTAAAAGGGACCTAGGGCGAGATTTCACTCCAACTCTCGTGAGATCCTTTGGAATTCGGCGATCATTTCCTCCAAGTCTCTTGAGATCTCATCCAATCCTTGGAGACTTCCGTCCAAATCCCGTGAGATCTGAGGATATGGAGGGAGAATACACTCTATATCTCGTGAGAAATCATGGACATCAGGCGAGATTAGTCCACATCTCGTGAGATCGTATGGACCTCGCATGAGAATTCATTCCAAATCTCATGATATGTCATGGACATGGGAGCCGATTTCACTGCCAATACCATGTGGTCTCAATGACGTCCGGCAGATTTCTCTCCAAATCTCGTGAGATATCAGGGACGACCGTGGGCGAGCTTTCAATCTAAACCTCGTGAGATGTCATGGACATCGGGCGAGATTTGCCACCAAGGCTCCTGAGATCTCATGGACGTCGGTTCAGATTTCACTCCAAATCTCGTGAGATCTCATGGATTTTAGGCGAGGTTTCTCTCCATTCCTCCTGAGGTCACAATGAGATCGGGCGAGATTTCACTACAAATCTCGTGAGATCTCAGGGACCTTGGGCGAGAATTCACTCCAGCTCTCTTGAGAACTCTTGAATTTGGGCGAGATTTTACTCCCAGGCTTGTGAGATCTCCTCCAAACCTTGGCGACGTCAGTGCCAATCTCGTGAGATCTCATGGCTATGGAGCGAGACTCCAGTCTAAATATCGTGGGACTGATGGGCATCGGGTGAGATTTTACTCAATATCACGTCTGATCTCAGGGATATTCGGGTGAGGTTTCCCTCCGAATATCCTGAGGTCCCAATGACATCGGGCGAGCTTTCACTACAAATGTCTTGAGATATCAGGGACCCTGGGCGAGATTTCACTCCAAATCTCGTGAGATCTCTTGGGATACAGCGGAGATTTTCCTCCAAATCTCGTGTGCTCTCTTCCAAATGCGGAGACCTCAGTCCACATGTCTTGAGATCTCATGGAAAAGAGGTGGGATTTCACTCTCAATTTCGCGATATCTCATGGTCATTGGGCGAGATTTTACTGCAAAACACGTGAGGTGTCATGGACATCGGGCGAGAATTCCCTCTCCATCTCGTGAGATGTCATGGACTTTGGGTGAGATTCCTCTCCAATCCCGCGAGATCTCTTGGACTTTGGGCGAGATTTCACGCCAGGGCCCATGAGATCTCACCCAAAGCTTGGAGAGGTCAGGGCCATTCTCCTGAGATCTCATGGGTATTGAGTGAGGGTTCAATCTAAATCTCGTGAGATCTCATGGACAATGGGCCAGACTGCACCCCAAATCTACGGAGGTTCCAATGCGTCAGGCGAGATTTCCACAGATCTCGTGAGATATCAGGGACCCCGGTCGAGATTTCAGTCCAAACCTCATGAGTTCTCGACGACATTGGGCGAGATTTCATTACAAATCTTGTGAGATATCTGGAAACTTGTGCGAGATGTCACTCCAACTCTGCTGAGGTCTCTTGTTCTTTGGGCGAGACTGGACTCCAAGTCCTGTGAGATCTCATCCAACCTTGGCGACGTCCGTGCCAATCTCGCGAGGCCTCACAGATATTGAGCGAGATTTAATCTAAACCTCGTGAGATCTCATGGACATTGGGCGAGATTTCACCCCAAATCTCCTGAGCTCTCATTCACAGTGGGCGAGATTTCCCTACAAATCTCGTGAGATATCAGCGACCTCGGGCGAGATTTCAATCCAAATATCGGGACGTCCCAATGACATTGGGCGACAGTTCACTAAACGCTCGTGAGATGAAAGGGACCTCGGGCGACATTTCACTCCAACTCTCGTGAGAGGTCTGGGAATTCGAGGATATTTTACTCCATGTCTCGTGAGATCTCATCCAATCCTTGGAGACTTGAGGCCAAACCTCGTGAGATCTCAGGATATGGAGCGAGAATTCAATCTATACCTTGTGAGATCTCAGGGACATCAGGGGAGATGACTCCAAACCTCGTGAGTACTCACCGATATCGAGTGAGAGTTCACTCCAAATCTCGTGAGGTCTCAATCACCTCGGGCAGATTTCACTCCGAATCTCGTGAGTCATCAGGGACGCTGGGCGAGGTTTCCGTCTAAGTGTCGTGAGCTCTCATGGAAATCGGGCGAGATTTGACACCAAATCTCCTGAGATCGCGTGGACGTCGATGGAGATTTCACTCCGAATCTCCTGAGGTCCCAATGAGTTTGGGCGAGATTTCCCTACAGATCTCGTGAGATAGCAACCACCTTGGACGAGATTTCTATGCAAATCTCGGGAGCTCTCAATGACATCGGGGGAGATTCATTCCAAACCTCTTCAGATATCAGGGACCTTGGGCGAGATTTCACTCCACATCTCGTGAGGTCTCATGGTCTTCGGGCGAGAGTTTACTCGTGTCCCGTGAAATCTCATCCAAACCTGGGAGACGTCAAGGCCAACCTCGTGAGTTCTCATGGAGAGGAGCGAGTTTTCCATCTAAATCTCGTGTGATCTCATGGATATCGGGCGAGATTTCACTCCAAATCTCGTGAGATCTCGTAGACCTTGGGCGAGATTTCACTCCCAACTCCTGAGTTCACAATGACTTCGGGCGAGATTTCACTACATGTCTCGTAATATTCAGGGACCTGGGCGAAATTTCAATCCACATCTCGTGAGGTCTCAGTGACATCGCATGAGATTTCACTAC
>NW_027400688.1:0-5106 GCF_003265705.2 Callorhinus ursinus
TAAGAGTAGAGAGATGGGGAAGGATATACCATACTAAGACTAATTAAATAAAGTTGGATTATTTGTATTAACTTCAGAAAAAGCAGACTTCAGAGCTAGGAAAATAATCAGGGATAAAGAGGGCGTTACCTAATGATAAAGGGATAAATTCTCCAAGAAGATATAACAATCCTTAATGTGTATGCATTCAAAAACAGAGCATCAAAATACATGAGGCAAAAACTGATAGAATAGCAAGGAGAAATAGATGACTGTACTATTATAGTTGGAGACTTTAACACCCCTGTATTATTAATGGAGAGATCTAGTAGGCAGAAAATCAATAAGGACATAATTGAACTCAATAGCATCATCAGTCATCTGGTTATAATTGACATCTATAGAATATTTCATCCAACAACAGCAGACTACACTTCTGCTCAAGCTTAGATGGAACATTCAGCAGGATAGAAAGACTAGAAATCATACAATCTATGCTCTCAAACCACAACAGAAGTAAATCAGAAATGAATAACAGAAAGATTACTGAAAAATCCCCAATTATGAAGAGATTAAACAACACATTTCTATAACATATGAGTCAAATAAGAAATATCAGGAGAATTTTTAAAATATTTTGAACTAAGTGAAAATGAAAATACAATTTATCAAAATTTGTGGTATGCTACAAAAGCAGTGCTTAGAAAGAAATTTATAACACTGAATGCATACATTAGAAAGGAAGAGCCATCTAAAATCAATAATCTAGGCATCCATCTTTGGTAAGTAGAAATAGAAGAGCAAATTAATTCCAAAGTAAGCAGAAGGAAATAAATAATAAAACTAGAGCAGAAATAAATGAAATAAAAACTAGAAATTGATAGAAAAAAATCAATGAAACCAAAATCTGGTTCTTTGAAAAAATCAATAAAATTAATATGCCTCTAGCCAGGCTAACTAAGAAAAAAAAAAAAAAGAGAGAAAAGACACAAGTTACTAATATCAGAAATGAATGAGTGAATATCACTATGGATTCCATGGACCTTAAAAAAATAATAAAAGAATACTATGAACAACTCTATGCCCACAAATTTGATAACCTAGATGAAATGGGTCAATTTCTTGAAAGACACAACCTGCCAAAATTCACATAAGAATAGACAATCTCAACAAGCCTCTATCTGTTAAAAAAAAAATCAATAATTCATAGCCTTCAAAAAAAAAAAAAACCCATCAGGTTCAGAAGGATTCACTAGTGAATTCTATGAAACATTTAAAGACAAAATTATATCAATTCTCTATAATGTCATTTAGAAGAAAGAAGCAGAAAGAATACTTCTTAACTCATTCTATGAGGCCAGCATTGCCCTAATACCAAACAGACAAAGACATTATAAGAAAGGAAAACTATAAACAAAAATCTCTCATAAATATGGATTCAAAAATCCTCAGAAAAATATTAACAAATTGAATCCGACAATGTATGAAAAGAATTATACACCATGACCAAATGGGATTTATTCTAGGTATATATAAGGCTGGATCAACATCCAAAAATCAATGGTTATAATCCATCACATCAACAGGCTATAGAAGAAAAACCACACAATTTTATCAGTAGATGCAGAAAAAGCATTTGACAGAATTCTATACCATTTATGATTAAAAACTCTCAGCAAGCTAGAAATAGAGGGTAACTTCTTCATCTTGATAAAGAACATCTACAAAAAATCCACAGCTAACATCACAGTTAATGGCAAGAAAATAGCAGTTTTCCCACTAAGATCAGGAACAAGGCAAGGATGTTCCTTCTCACCACTCCTTTTCAATATTGCACTGGAGTTCCTAGCTAATGCATTAAGACAAGAAAAGGAAATAAAAAGCATACAGACCAGGAAGAAAGAAATGAAATTATCTTTGTTCACAGAAGACTTAATTGTCTATGTAGAAAACCTAAAATAATCCTGGAATTAATAAGTGATTATAGAAAGGCTGCAGGATATGCAGTTAATATATAAAAGTCAATTGCTGTGCTATATACCATCAATGAACAATTGAAATTTGAAATTAAAAACCCAATTCCATTTACATTAGCAGCCCCCAAACTGACCTACTTAGGTATAAATCTAACAAAATATGTATAAGATCCATATGAGGAAAACTATAAAACTCTAATGAACAAAATCAAAGGACTAAATAAATGAAGAGACATTCCATGTTCATGAATAGGAAGACTCAATATTGTCAAGGTGTCAGTTTTTCCCCAACTTAATCTATAGATTCAATGAAATCTCAATCAAAATCACAGCAAGTTATTTTTGGATATTGACAAACTGATTCTAAAGTTTGTATGGAGAGGCAAAAGAATCAGAATAGCTAACACAATATTGAAGAAGAAGAACAAAGTCAAAGGACTGACACTACCCAACTTTAAGACTTACTATAATGCTATGGTAATCAAGACAGTGTGTTATTGGTGAAAGAATAGATCAATAGGTCAATGGAATAGAATAGAGAGCCCAGATGTACACTTACACAATTATAGTCAACAGGTCTTTGACAAAGGGACAAAGGCAAATAGAATGGAGAGGCAATATTTTCAACAAATGGTGCTGGAACAACCAGACATCCACATGCAAAAAATGAATCTAAACACAGACCTTACACCTTTCACAAAAATTAACTCAAAATGCATCATAAACCTAATGTAAAATGCAAAACTATAAGCCCTAAAAGACAACATAGAAGAAAACCTAGACGACCTTGGGTTTGGCAATGACTTTTTAGAAACAATACCAAAGGCACGATTCATGAAAGGAAGAATTAATAAGCTGGATTCATTAAAATTAGAAACTTCTGCTTTGCAAAAGGCACTGTCAAGAGAATGAGAAGACAAGCCACAGACTGCAAGAAAGTTTTGCAAAAAAACACATCCAATAAAAAGACTGTTGTCTGAAATATAAAGAGCTCTTAAAACTCAACAATAGGAAAACTAACAACCCAGGGGCACCTGGGTGGTACAGTCAGTTGAGCTTCGGACTTTTGGTTTCAGCTCAGGGTCGTGGGATTGGGACCCACGTCAGGCTCTTGCTTGGTGTGGAGTCTGTTTGACACTCTCTCTCCTTCTGCCCCTCCCCCTGGAAATAAATAAAAAAATCTTAAAAAAAAAAAAAGACAAGAAAACGAAGAACTCAATTAGAAAATAGGCCAAAGACTCTAACAGACAGCTGACCAAAGAAGATACACAGATGGAAAATAAGCACATGAAAAGATGTCCACATCACATGTCATTAGGGAAATGCAAGTTAAAACAATGAGATATCACTATGCACGTTTTAGAATAGTGAAAATCCAAAACTCTGATGACACAAAATGCTGATGAGGACATAGAGCAACAAGAATTCCATTCCTTGTTAATGGGAATACAAAATGGTACAGCCAGTTGGAAACGATTTGGTGGTTTCTTATAACACTAAACATACTCTTACCATATTATCCAGCAATCACACTCCTCAGTATTTACCCAAATGAACTGAAAACTTATGTCCATACAAAAACCTACACGTGATGATTATGACAGCATTGATTCATCAACTCTAACTAATGTACAGCTCTGGTGAGGGATGTTGATAGTGAGGGAGGCTATACATGTGAGGGGTCAGGGAGTATATGTGAACTCTCTGTATTTTCTGCTCAATTTTGCTATGAACCTAAAACTGCTCTAAAAATTAAAGATTTTAAAAAATGGCACAATCATTTTGGAAGACTAAAATTTGTTGTGTGTGTGTGTGTGTGTGTGTGTGTGTGTGTGTTTATGGTAAGGGGAGATGTGCCTGGCTGGGCTGGTCATACATTTACTCTTTTTTTTTCTTTAAATTTTTATTGTTATGTTAATCACCATACATTACATCATTAGTTTTTGATGTAGTGTTCCGTGATTCATTGTTTGTGCGTAACACCCAGTGCTCCACACAGAACGTGCCCTCTTTAATACCCATCGCCAGGCTAACCCATCCCCCACCCCCCCCCCTAGAACCCTCAGTTTGTTTTTCAGAGTCCATTGTCTCTCATGTTTCATCTCCCCCTCTGATTTACCCCCTTTCATTCTTCCCCTCCTGCTCTCTTCTTATTATTATTTTTTTCTTAACATATATTGCATTATTTGTTTCAGAGGTACAGATATGTGATTCAACAGTCTTGCACAATTCACAGCACTCACCATAGCACATACCCTCCCAAATGTCTATCGCCCAGCCACCCCATCGCTCCCACCCGACCCCCACACCAGCAACCCTCAGTTTATTTCCTGAGATTAAGAATTCCTCATATCAGTGAGGTCATATGATACATGTCTTTCTCTGATTGACTTATTCCGCTCAGCATAACACCCTCCAGTTCCATCCACGTCGTTGCAAATGGCAAGATCTTATTCCTTTTGATGGCTGCATAATATTCCATTGAATATATATACCACATCTTCTTTATCCATTCTTCTGTCAGTGGACATCTTGGCTCTTTCCACAGTTTGGCTATTGTGGACATTGCTGCTATAAACATCGGGGTGCGTACCCCTTCGGATCACTACATTTGTATCTTTGGGGTAAATACCCCGTAGTGTAATTGCTGGGTCATAGGGTAGCTCTATTTTCAACTTTTTGAGGAACCTCCATACTGTTTTCCAGAGTGGTTGCACCAGCTTGCATTCCCACCAACAGTGTAGGAGGGTTCCCCTTTCTCCGCATCCCCACCAACATCTGTCGTTTCCTGACTTGTTATAAAATGGCATTCTGATGTCAGACATCAGTGTTCAAAACATAGTCAAAATAAGTTTACTTTAAAGAAATGGATGAGGCTTTTAAGTCTAAGGTCCAGAATTTAGAACTTGTTAAGTTGACGAAAGTTAACTTTTTTTCCTGAGACTCTGGAGATCTTTTTATTCTAAAACATAATCATCCATGGGCTTGAAATACCTCATGTGTGAATGTCTGCAATATAAAGGGGTGTCTGTCGTGAAGAAAGGAGTGAAGGGCACTGCAGTCAGAAAGAGAAAGAGAAGAAAGAGTGGAAATCCAGGTGTGTTAGGAACATTGCAGAATAGTGCCTGAGGAGGAGGAAGGGTTTGGATAA
>NW_027400689.1:0-5106 GCF_003265705.2 Callorhinus ursinus
AAATATATGTTGCTCGCATATCTTAAAATCACCAGTGGATTTTCACTATACACCAATATCCCTCTACTTCTCTCTCTGTGTAAGTTAAAACAATAAACACCATGAGACTGGCATTGTAGCCAACATACCCGAACTCATTCTCAAGTTATTCTTCAAAGCAGTCAGCTTGAGAATCTTTAGCCCTATTACAAGCATACCTCACTGACTGAAATATGTTTAAAATGCTCCAGGAACTATTTTGAAAACCAGATGATAAGCCACAAAAGAATATCACTTTCTTTACCTAATAGTAACACCTCATTTTTTTTAAATTAGTAACAGTTTAATCACTCACTTTCTTTACCAGATGAGACTGTGATTTCTCTGGACCTTTCCCAAGTATAATATTTTGACTCAAAGGATGAAATTTTTCACTATTAAATATAATTTTTAAAGTCTGCCATGGTCTTGTGGGACAATTCCACAAGAGAAATTCTAAGAATGATTTGTCCAAAGGCAGCATCCCTGAAATGAGTATGGAGTCTGCTAAGGTGATATCTTTGATGGGACTAACTTTCCCTTAGTTTTCAAATTGTATTAAAAAATAAGTTTGACATCTTATAGCCACACATCATATATATATGAATTTGTATACACACTGCCTACGAAGAGGTTTTTATACAGATGTTGCCTAAAAAGGGGAGGCTTTCACCATGGCTGCCAAAATGAAGTCCTCTAAAGATGGTGATTTTCTGAACTAGCAAAGGTTCAATTGCCAAATGACTTCTGTTTCTTACAATTTAGCAAATTTCAGTTCAATCTACCAATTTTCCCATTAGGCCACTTTTAAGAGAAAGGATCATTTTAACCCCAGTAAAGCATTTCAATAAATTGCCCACTATAGAAATGCTAAGGATGTGTTATAACACCTCTTTCCTTCCACAGAAATAATACCTTTCTGAAATTTTGACAAGTTAATGAAGCATCTCTTTCCCATCTGAAAAAATCAGTTGGCATTCCTTCATCGAGCAAGTAAGCTTCCAAGTGTTTCTTCATTTGACCTTCAAAACACCTTTTAACACTTTTCTTATGAGTGATGTCAACTGGTATGCAAGCCACTTGGTACATTCCCAGACCCTTTAAAAATAATTCCATCATATTGGCTAATCCTAGGGGGTCTCTCCAGAGCTAAGTGCACTTGTAAAACTATTCATAAAAAAGGGTCTCCTATTTCTGTCTCTACTTCCTTTAACACCCTGGTTATATTTTACTTGGACTAAGAAACACATCAAATCTCAAAGCTTAGAATATTGGTCCATTTTTGAACTGCTTCAAGGAGTCTGTTCTCTGTATCCTCCTCTTTCTTACTAATAAATTTGATTAAGGCAAATTCCCCTTTGTGAAACCAGAAACCACATTTTTCTGCTATGCTCCCAATGCTTGCATTTGGCTTCAGTCTCCATTAATTAACCACTTGGATCTTTAAAAGTCCTCACCTCTTTTTCCTAGCATGTATATATTCTTCAAAAGTCTCTCAGCAGTCAGTTGAAATGTTAGCCTTGCTTGAAATTAATTTTCCACTTTTATTGTTGCAATTATTTGGCAGGTTTTATGGCTTTATAATTCCCCAGAACCCTTTGAATCTGTTATGCTTTCTATGTTTGTGCTTGATATGTTTCCTTAGCAACATATTGATTGTGCCAACACTGTTCCATAAGATTTAGGGAGTGAACATGTCTGAGATATGAATATGAAAATGACTGTCATGGGTTTTAATGTTTTGATGATCCTCAAAATGGTTTTTAAATTATGGCAATCAGAAAATACATCTTTTACTTCAACCTTTTTTTTTTTCCAACCAATGCTCTTCCTTTATTTCTTTGATTCATTTCTACTTACTTTACTAAAACAAGTTTTCAAGACTGGGTTAATTAATGAGGTCATGGAAATATTACAATAGAAAGATATAATCAATTTCAGAAAAACCAACAGTTCCTACAAATCCCACTAATTTAGTCAACAAGCTTTTTACAAATGTGAATTAATCACACTAAAACCTCATAATATTATCATTTGACTCCAGAAATACTATGCATCCATTAATTTATTCAACAAATATTAATATAGCAGTGTTGAATATAGATTTCTGAAATTACAGAGTAGGCATTACTAAAAAGTTGCCATGACTTCTTGTACACCTTTAGACTATGCTAATATTTCTAGCTCCTTTAGAATGAGGTTCCCACCAAAAATAAATGGGGTTGGATTTCTGGGAAGATGGCAGAGTAGGGGGATCCTAAGCTCACCTCGTCCCATGCATACAACTAGATAATATTCACAGAAAATGACCAAAGACGGATGGAACAGACTCTCCACAGCTAAAGGTAGAGAAGAGGCCACATAGAAGAGGGTAGGAGAGGCAGAGACACAGCCAGGAACCAAACGGTCAGGAGCCAGAGGGTAGGAGAAGCAGAGACACACTCAGGAGCAGGACTGTCCATGGGAGGGAGGGGTGCCTTCAGCACGGAGAAGGGAGAGGAGCAGTTCCCCAAGCCAGGCAAAGGAAAAGAGAAGAACTAAAAAAAAAAACCATAAAACAAGTAACAAAATGGCAATAAGTGCATACCTATCATTAATTACTTTGAATGTAAATGGACTACATGCTCCAATCAAAAGACATAAAGTGATGGAATGGATAAAAAAGCAAGACCCATCTATATGCTGCCTAGAAGAGACTCATTTCAGATCCAAAGACACATGCAGATTGAAAGTGAAGGGATGGAAAAACATTTATCATGTAAATAGAAGTGAAAAGAAAGCCAGGGTAGCAATACTTACATGGGACAAAATCGTCTTTAAAAGAAAGACTAACAAGAGACAAAGAAAGACACTATATAATCATAAAGGGAACAATCCAACAAGAAGATATAACAATTGTAAATATTAATGCACTCAACATGGGAGCACCCAAATTCATAAAGAAGCTAATAACAAACATTAAGGAAGTAATTGATAATGATGCAATAATAGTAGGGGATTTTAACACCCCACTCACATCAATGGGTAGATCCAAACAGAAAATCAACAAGGAAACAGTGGCTTTAGACTGACATTGGACCAGAAGGAGCTAACAGATATATTCAAAACACTCCATCCTCGAACAGCAGAATACACATTCGTTTCAAGTGCACATGGACCATTCCCCAGAATAGATCACATATTAGGCCAAAAACAAGTGTCACCAAATTAAAAAAAGACTGAAGTGATACCATGCATCTTTTCTGACCACAACTCTAGGAAACTAGAACTCAAACACAAGAAAATATAGAAAAAATACAAATACATGGAGGTTAAACAACATGCTACTAAACAATGAATGGGTTAACGAAGAAATCAAAAGAAAATCAAAAAATACATAAAGACAAATGAAAATAAAAACACAACACTCCAAAATCTATGGGATGCAGCAAAAGCTCTTCTTTTAAGAGGGATGAAGAATGTTTACAGCAATATAGGCCTACCTGAAGAAGCAAAAATAAATCTCAAATAAACAACTTAACCTTACACTTAAAAAAGCTAAAAAAAACCAGAAACAGTAGAAAGAAGGAAATAATAAAGATTAAAGCAGAAATAAACAAAACAGAAATTAAAAAAAAACAATAGAACAATGAGATACCACCTCACACCAGTCAGAATGGCTAAAATTAACAAGTCAGGAAACGACAGATGTTGGCGAGGATGTGGAGAAAAGGGAACCCTCCCACACTGTTGGTGGGAATGCAAGCTAGTGCAGCCACTCTGGAAAACAGTACAGAGGTTCCTCAAAAAGTTGAAAATAGAACTACCCTATGACCCAGCAATTGCGCTACTGGGTATTTACCCCAAAGATACAAATGTAGTGATCCAAAGGGGTACGTGCACCCCAATGTTTATAGCAGCAATGTCCACAATAGCCAAACTATGGAAAAAGCCAAGATGTCTATCAACAGATGAATGGATAGAGAAGATGTGATACACACACACACACACACACACACACACACACACACACACACACAAATGGAATACTATGCAGCCATCAAAAAAACCGAAATCTTGCCATTTGCAATGACGTGGATAGAACTAGAGGGTATTATGCTAAGCAAAATAAGTCAATCAGAGAACGACATGTATCATATGATCTCACTGATATGAAGAATTCTTAATCTCAGGAAACAAACTGAGGGTTGCTGGAGTGCTGGGGGGTGGAAGGGATGGGGTGGCTGAGTGATAGACATTGGGGAGCGTATGTGCTATGGTGAGTGTTGTGAATTGTGTAAGACTGATGAATCACAGACCTGTACCTCTGAAACAAATCATACATTATATGTTTGTTTGTTTTTTTAAAGAAGAAGATAGTAGGAAGGGAAAAATTAAGGGGGGGAAATTGGAGGGGGAGACGAACCATGAGAGACTATGGACTGAGAAACAAACTGAGAGTTCTAGAGGGGAGGGCAGTGGGGGGATGGGTTAGCCTGGTGATGGGTATTAAAGAGGGCACGTACTGAATGGAGCACTGGGTGTTATATGCAAACAATAAATCATGGAACACTACATCAAAAAAAATTAACTAAATAATAAAAAAAAATAGAATGGATCAATGAAACTAGAAGCTGGTTCTTTCAAAAGACCAACAATTTGATAAACCTTTAGTCAGACTCATTAAAAAAAACAGAGAGAGAGGATTCAGATAAACAAAATCAGAAACGAAAGAGAAGAAACAACAACCGACACCACAGAAATACAAAGGATTGTAAGAGACTACCATGAAAAGTTATATGCCAATAGATGGGACAACCTAGGAAAAATGGAAAAATTCCTAGAAATTTATAATCTCCCGAAACTGAACCAAGATGAAATAGAAAATTTGAACAGACCTATTACCAGCAATGAAATTGAATCTGTAATCAAAAAACTCCCAACAAACAAAAGTCCAGGATGAGACAGCTTCACAGGTGAATTCTACCACACATTTAAAGAAGAGTTAATACATATTCTTTTCAAATTACTCACAAAAAATAGAAGAGGAAGGAAAACTTCCAGTGAAAATCCACTGGTGATTTTAAGATATGCGAGCAACATATATTT
>NW_027400690.1:0-5106 GCF_003265705.2 Callorhinus ursinus
TCTGGTACTCCTACGTGGTCCCAATTCCTGGGGATTTGGAAACAGGCCTCTGAGGACTGACTCCTGAGAAGGAAACCAAAGTTATGGTAGGGCCTTAGGGACTTGGCAGGGTGAATCTACGGGCACTATGGCTAGCTTCCCGGGGTCTGAGTTGAGGCCATGTGTCGGGGTGAGCATGAAGCTCATGGTTTGTGGCAAGGGGGCCAATGAAAGTGCAGGTGTGTTTTAATGTGCATGCAATGTACTCCTGCTCTGAACAATTTCCTGAGTTCCAAATGGCGTGTTTTCCTCTGGGTGACAGGCTGAGTCTTCTGGTCTTCCTGGAGCCAGCCTTCACTGACAGATCCCTCAGATGGCTCCGTAGGGTGACGGTTAGGATCTGGGGGCAGAGCAGGCCTGTCGTGCTAGCACTGTAGCCTGCTCAGTGGGGTTTGTCTAGAGGGCGTGGGTCAGAGTGAGTGTCAGGATCATGGTTGGCCGCCGGAGGGCGCCAAATTTATCCGTTGGCCGGGATGGGCATTCAGATTTCTCAGGTTCTGAACGCTCTCCAGAGTTGCAAGTAGTGTGTTTGAATTCTTTTCGGCAAGCTGACCCATCTGGTGTCGCTCAGGTATTGCCTTCCCTGGGACTTTGGAGCCAGGCTTCTGGGGACAGAAACTAAGAAGCCAACCTAGGGATAGACTTACGGCCTAGGGTCGTTTCGTTTCTGATCTGCCCATGGTGGTGTAAGCTTCGGGGAGTGGGCGATCTGAGTTGGGGGCGTGGGATCAGGGTGAGTGTGAAGCTCAGGGTTTGCGGGTAGGGGCCGTTGAAAGTGGCATTTCTCTGGGATGGGCACCCAGAATTCTACTCGGAAAGCTTTTCCCTGAGTTCCCAATGATGAGGTTCCATTCTGGGAGACAGGCTGAATCCTCTGGTATTGCTCAGGTGCCCCCGATCCCTGTGGCTTTAGAGGCAGGGCTCTGGGGCCAGAGACTTCAGAGCCCACGAGGGAGAGGGTTAGGACCTAGGGGCACGGCAGGCCCAACGTGGCAGCATCGGGGTTTTGTCTTGCGGGTGTGGGTCAGGTTGAGTGTCAGGCTCGGTGTTTGCCACCATAGGGTGCAAAATTTGTGCATTCCTTATGATGGACATTAGCTATTGCCATCCCTGGGGCTTTCAAGCCAGGCTTCTTGGGACAGAAGCTCAGAAGCGAACCTAGGGATAGGCTTACGGCCTAGGGTCGTTTCAGCCCTGATCTGCCCACGCTGGGGCAAGCTTTGGGAGGCAGGGTATCTGAGTTGGTGTGTGGGTGAGGGTGAGAGTCAGGTCAGGGTTTGCAGGCAGGGGGCCATTGAAAGTGGCATTTCGCTGGGATGGGCACGCAGAGTTCTACTGGGAAACATTGCGCAGGTTCCCAATGAGGCAGTTTCCTTCTGGGAGACGGGGTGAATCCTCTCTTATTGGTAAGGTTCCCCTATCCCTGTGGCGTTAGAGCCAGGCCTCTGGGGCCAGAGCCCTCAGAAACCAGCAAGGGATAGAGTTAGGGCCTAAGAGGCACCGAAGATCTGATGTGTAAGCACTGTGGGCTGCTTATCTGGGGTTTGTCTTGAGGGTGTGGGTTAGGTTGAGTGTGAGGCTCAGGGTTTGCCGCCAGGGGGCGATGAAAGTGTAGTTTTCCTGGGATGGGCATTCAGAGTTCTCCTGCTGTGAATGCTTTCCGGAGTTGCCAGTGGTGCGGTTTCCTTCCGGTGGCAGCCTGAGTCCGTTGATACTGCTCGTGTGTCCCGAATCCTTTGTGCTTTGGAGCCAGGCTCTGGAGACAGACCGCTCAGAAGCCAAGCTAGGGTGAGCCTTAGGGCTGAGGGGCATGACAAGCCTGATGTGCTGGCGCTGCGATGAGCTTCCCGGGGTATGAATTGAGGCTGTGGGTCAGAGGGAGTGTCAGGCTCAGGGATTGTGGCGTGGGCACGTTGAACTTGGGTTTCATTGGGATGGACCAGCACAGATATCCTGTTCTGAATGCTTACTGGAGTTCCCAATGGCACGTTTTCTCCTTTAGTAGCAGGCTAATTCCTCTTGTAATGGTCAGGTGTCCCAAATGCTTGGGCTTTGGAGTCAAGCCCCTGGGGACAGACCCTCAGAGGCCTCAGGGGGACGGTTAGGGCCTCGGGGCACGGCAGGGCTGACGTGTAAGTACTGGAACGTGCTCTGGGTGGTTTGTCTTGAGGGCGTGGGTCAGGCTACGTCAGGCTCAGGGTGGGCCGCCAGAGGGCGCCAAATTTGTGCGTTGGTTGGGATGGGCATTCAGAGTTGTCCTGTACTGAACCCTCACGGGAGTTGCAAGTAGGATGTTTGAATTGTTTTTGGCAAGGTGAGTCCTCTGGTGTTGCTCATTTATTGCCATCCCTGAGGCTTTGGAGCCAGTCTTTTGGATCCAGAAACTTAGAAGCCAACCTAGGGATAGACCTAGGGCCTAGGGTCATTGGAGTACTGATCTGGCCACGTTGAGGCCAGCTTGAGGGGGCTGGGGATCTGAGTGGGGGGCGCGGGTAAGGGTGAATGTCAGTCTCAGGGTTTGTGGGCACGGGGCCGTTGAATGTGGCATTTCGCTGGGATGTACATGCAGAGTTCTACTCAGAACGCTTTGCCCCGATTTCCCAATGGTGTGGTTTCCTTCTGGGAGACAGGCTGAATCCGCCGGTATTGTTCAGGTGCCCTCAATCCCTGTGGCTTTAGAGTCAGGCCTCTGGGGCCAGAGCTCTCAGAAGCAGAGAGGGATAGTGTGAGGACCTGGGCCATGGCAGGCCCAACGTGGCAGCACTATGGCCTACTTCCCTGGGAGTTAGTCTTGAGGGCGTGGGTCAGGTTGAGCGCCAGGCTCAGGGTTTGCCGCTAGAGGGCGCAAAATTTGTGGAATCCTTGGGATGGGCATTCAGAGTTCTGCTCTGAATGCTTTCCCGAGGAGCAAATGGCGCATTTTTCTTTTCGGTGGCAGCCTCAGTTAGTAGCTATTGCTCGGGTGTCCTGATTCTGTGGGGCTATGGAGGTAGGCTCTGCAGACTGACCCCTCACAAGCCAACCGAGGGTGCGGTTTAGCACATAAGGGCACGGGAGAACTGACCTCCCAGCACAGCGTCGAGGTTCCCGGGGGTGAGGGTTGAAGGCGTGGGTCCGCGTGAGTGTCTTGCTCTTCTTTTCGGTCGCGGGACCGCTGAAAGTGTTGGTGTGCTGGGATGTGCATGCAGGGTCCTCCTGCTGTGAATCCTTTTCCGAATTCCAAACGGTGGGGTTTCTCACTGGGTGGGAAGCTCAGTCCTCTGGTATTGCTTAGGTGTCCCTTGCCTTTGGGGCTCTGGTGCGAGACCTCCGTGAACAAAGCACCCAGGAGCCAATCTAGGCTTGGTGTTAGGGCCCAGGGCCACGGCATGCAGGGTTCTCCTCCCAGTGCTTTCGGAAGTGCCAAATGGCGAATTTTGCTTTGTGGTGTCAGGCTGAGACCTCTGGTATTGGTCAGGTGGCCCCAATCCCTGGGGCCTGGAGCCAGGGACGTAGGGAGAGACCTCCCCGAAGCCAAGTGAGGGTTAGGGTTAGGGCCCAGGTACACGGCACTCCTGGTCTGCGGGAACTCTGGCGAGCTTGGGATGGGCTGTATGTCATGACGGTGGGGTCAGGTTGAGTGTCAGGCTCAGGGTTTGCCGCGAGGGGGTGCAGAAAGTGTAGTTTTGCTGGGATGGGCTTTCCGAGTTCTGTTCTGAATGCTTTCAAGAGTCTCACTGGCGGGGTTTGCTTCTGGGTTGCAGCCTGAGTCCCTTGATATTGCTCGGGCCTCCCGAATCCTAGGGGCTTTGGAGCCAGGCTCTGGGGACAGACCACTCAGAAGCCAACCTATGGTTTGTCTTTGCCCTTAGGGCCAAGACACGCCTGACGTGCCAACGCTGTGATGAACTTCCCGAGGTGTGAGTTGAGGCCGTGGGTTGGGGGAGCGTCAGGATCAGGCATTGCGGACTGGGCACATTGAACTTGGGGATCTTGGGATGTACCGGCACAGTGCTCCTGGTCTGAATGCTTAACGGAGTTCCCAATGGCACATTTTCCTTTTTAGTGGCAGGCAGAATCTTCTGGTCCTGGTCAGGTGTCCCAAAGCCCTAGGGCTTTGGAGCCAGGCTCTAGGGACAGAGCGCTCAGAATCCAACCTAGGGTTAGGCTTAGGGCTTAGGGGCATGAGAAGGCTGATGTGCCGACACTGTGATGAGACTCATGGGGTCAGAGTTGAAGCCATGGGTCAGGGCGGAATGTCAGGCTAAGGGATTGCAGCCTGGGCATTATCAACTTGGGGTCCGTTTGGGATGGATGGGCACAGTTCTCCGGCTCGGAATGCTGAGCGGATTTCCCAAAGGCAGATTTTCCTTTTTAGTGGCAGGCTGAGTCCTCTGGCACTGGTTAGGTGTCCAAGATGCCTGGGGCTTTGGAGCCAGGCTCTGGGGACAGAGCGCTCAGCAGCCAACCTAGGGTTAGGCTTACGGCTTAGGGGCATGACACGCGCTTCCCTGGTTCTGAGTTGAGGCCGTGGGTCAGGTTGAGTGTCAGGCTCACGGTTGGCCGCCAGTGGGCGCCAAATTTGTGCATTGGCTGGGAGGGTCATTCAGAGTTCTCGAGTTCTGAATGCTCTCCGGAGTTCCAAGTCGTGTTTTTGAATTCTTTTTGGCAAGCTGAGTCCTCTGGTTTTGCTTAGCTTTTGCCATCCCTGGGGCTTTGAAGCCAGGCTTCTTGGGACAAAAGCTCAGAAAATATCCTAGGCATAGGCTTACGGCCTAGGGTCGTTTCAGCCCTGATCGGCCCACGCTGGGGCAAGCTCTGGGGGGCAGGGGGTCTGAGTTGGGGCGTGAGTGAGGGTGAGAGTCTTGTCAGTGTTTTCAGGCAGGGGGCCGTTAAAAGTGGCATTTCGCTGGGATGCGCACGCAGCGTTCTACTGGGGAAATTTGCCGCAGGTTCCCAATGGGGCAGTTTCCTTCTGTGAGACGGGGTGAATCCTCTGGTATTGCTAAGGTGCCCCCTATCCCTGTGTCTTTAGAGCCAGGTTCTGGGGCCAGAACCCTCCGAGCCATCTAGGCATAGGTTTAGGGC
>NW_027400691.1:0-5106 GCF_003265705.2 Callorhinus ursinus
AAATATATGTTGCTCGCATATCTTAAAATCACCAGTGGATTTTCACTATACACCAATATCCCTCTACTTCTCTCTCTGTGTAAGTTAAAACAATAAACACCATGAGACTGGCATTGTAGCCAACATACCCGAACTCATTCTCAAGTTATTCTTCAAAGCAGTCAGCTTGAGAATCTTTAGCCCTATTACAAGCATACCTCACTGACTGAAATATGTTTAAAATGCTCCAGGAACTATTTTGAAAACCAGATGATAAGCCACAAAAGAATATCACTTTCTTTACCTAATAGTAACACCTCATTTTTTTTAAATTAGTAACAGTTTAATCACTCACTTTCTTTACCAGATGAGACTGTGATTTCTCTGGACCTTTCCCAAGTATAATATTTTGACTCAAAGGATGAAATTTTTCACTATTAAATATAATTTTTAAAGTCTGCCATGGTCTTGTGGGACAATTCCACAAGAGAAATTCTAAGAATGATTTGTCCAAAGGCAGCATCCCTGAAATGAGTATGGAGTCTGCTAAGGTGATATCTTTGATGGGACTAACTTTCCCTTAGTTTTCAAATTGTATTAAAAAATAAGTTTGACATCTTATAGCCACACATCATATATATATGAATTTGTATACACACTGCCTACGAAGAGGTTTTTATACAGATGTTGCCTAAAAAGGGGAGGCTTTCACCATGGCTGCCAAAATGAAGTCCTCTAAAGATGGTGATTTTCTGAACTAGCAAAGGTTCAATTGCCAAATGACTTCTGTTTCTTACAATTTAGCAAATTTCAGTTCAATCTACCAATTTTCCCATTAGGCCACTTTTAAGAGAAAGGATCATTTTAACCCCAGTAAAGCATTTCAATAAATTGCCCACTATAGAAATGCTAAGGATGTGTTATAACACCTCTTTCCTTCCACAGAAATAATACCTTTCTGAAATTTTGACAAGTTAATGAAGCATCTCTTTCCCATCTGAAAAAATCAGTTGGCATTCCTTCATCGAGCAAGTAAGCTTCCAAGTGTTTCTTCATTTGACCTTCAAAACACCTTTTAACACTTTTCTTATGAGTGATGTCAACTGGTATGCAAGCCACTTGGTACATTCCCAGACCCTTTAAAAATAATTCCATCATATTGGCTAATCCTAGGGGGTCTCTCCAGAGCTAAGTGCACTTGTAAAACTATTCATAAAAAAGGGTCTCCTATTTCTGTCTCTACTTCCTTTAACACCCTGGTTATATTTTACTTGGACTAAGAAACACATCAAATCTCAAAGCTTAGAATATTGGTCCATTTTTGAACTGCTTCAAGGAGTCTGTTCTCTGTATCCTCCTCTTTCTTACTAATAAATTTGATTAAGGCAAATTCCCCTTTGTGAAACCAGAAACCACATTTTTCTGCTATGCTCCCAATGCTTGCATTTGGCTTCAGTCTCCATTAATTAACCACTTGGATCTTTAAAAGTCCTCACCTCTTTTTCCTAGCATGTATATATTCTTCAAAAGTCTCTCAGCAGTCAGTTGAAATGTTAGCCTTGCTTGAAATTAATTTTCCACTTTTATTGTTGCAATTATTTGGCAGGTTTTATGGCTTTATAATTCCCCAGAACCCTTTGAATCTGTTATGCTTTCTATGTTTGTGCTTGATATGTTTCCTTAGCAACATATTGATTGTGCCAACACTGTTCCATAAGATTTAGGGAGTGAACATGTCTGAGATATGAATATGAAAATGACTGTCATGGGTTTTAATGTTTTGATGATCCTCAAAATGGTTTTTAAATTATGGCAATCAGAAAATACATCTTTTACTTCAACCTTTTTTTTTTTCCAACCAATGCTCTTCCTTTATTTCTTTGATTCATTTCTACTTACTTTACTAAAACAAGTTTTCAAGACTGGGTTAATTAATGAGGTCATGGAAATATTACAATAGAAAGATATAATCAATTTCAGAAAAACCAACAGTTCCTACAAATCCCACTAATTTAGTCAACAAGCTTTTTACAAATGTGAATTAATCACACTAAAACCTCATAATATTATCATTTGACTCCAGAAATACTATGCATCCATTAATTTATTCAACAAATATTAATATAGCAGTGTTGAATATAGATTTCTGAAATTACAGAGTAGGCATTACTAAAAAGTTGCCATGACTTCTTGTACACCTTTAGACTATGCTAATATTTCTAGCTCCTTTAGAATGAGGTTCCCACCAAAAATAAATGGGGTTGGATTTCTGGGAAGATGGCAGAGTAGGGGGATCCTAAGCTCACCTCGTCCCATGCATACAACTAGATAATATTCACAGAAAATGACCAAAGACGGATGGAACAGACTCTCCACAGCTAAAGGTAGAGAAGAGGCCACATAGAAGAGGGTAGGAGAGGCAGAGACACAGCCAGGAACCAAACGGTCAGGAGCCAGAGGGTAGGAGAAGCAGAGACACACTCAGGAGCAGGACTGTCCATGGGAGGGAGGGGTGCCTTCAGCACGGAGAAGGGAGAGGAGCAGTTCCCCAAGCCAGGCAAAGGAAAAGAGAAGAACTAAAAAAAAAAACCATAAAACAAGTAACAAAATGGCAATAAGTGCATACCTATCATTAATTACTTTGAATGTAAATGGACTACATGCTCCAATCAAAAGACATAAAGTGATGGAATGGATAAAAAAGCAAGACCCATCTATATGCTGCCTAGAAGAGACTCATTTCAGATCCAAAGACACATGCAGATTGAAAGTGAAGGGATGGAAAAACATTTATCATGTAAATAGAAGTGAAAAGAAAGCCAGGGTAGCAATACTTACATGGGACAAAATCGTCTTTAAAAGAAAGACTAACAAGAGACAAAGAAAGACACTATATAATCATAAAGGGAACAATCCAACAAGAAGATATAACAATTGTAAATATTAATGCACTCAACATGGGAGCACCCAAATTCATAAAGAAGCTAATAACAAACATTAAGGAAGTAATTGATAATGATGCAATAATAGTAGGGGATTTTAACACCCCACTCACATCAATGGGTAGATCCAAACAGAAAATCAACAAGGAAACAGTGGCTTTAGACTGACATTGGACCAGAAGGAGCTAACAGATATATTCAAAACACTCCATCCTCGAACAGCAGAATACACATTCGTTTCAAGTGCACATGGACCATTCCCCAGAATAGATCACATATTAGGCCAAAAACAAGTGTCACCAAATTAAAAAAAGACTGAAGTGATACCATGCATCTTTTCTGACCACAACTCTAGGAAACTAGAACTCAAACACAAGAAAATATAGAAAAAATACAAATACATGGAGGTTAAACAACATGCTACTAAACAATGAATGGGTTAACGAAGAAATCAAAAGAAAATCAAAAAATACATAAAGACAAATGAAAATAAAAACACAACACTCCAAAATCTATGGGATGCAGCAAAAGCTCTTCTTTTAAGAGGGATGAAGAATGTTTACAGCAATATAGGCCTACCTGAAGAAGCAAAAATAAATCTCAAATAAACAACTTAACCTTACACTTAAAAAAGCTAAAAAAAACCAGAAACAGTAGAAAGAAGGAAATAATAAAGATTAAAGCAGAAATAAACAAAACAGAAATTAAAAAAAAACAATAGAACAATGAGATACCACCTCACACCAGTCAGAATGGCTAAAATTAACAAGTCAGGAAACGACAGATGTTGGCGAGGATGTGGAGAAAAGGGAACCCTCCCACACTGTTGGTGGGAATGCAAGCTAGTGCAGCCACTCTGGAAAACAGTACAGAGGTTCCTCAAAAAGTTGAAAATAGAACTACCCTATGACCCAGCAATTGCGCTACTGGGTATTTACCCCAAAGATACAAATGTAGTGATCCAAAGGGGTACGTGCACCCCAATGTTTATAGCAGCAATGTCCACAATAGCCAAACTATGGAAAAAGCCAAGATGTCTATCAACAGATGAATGGATAGAGAAGATGTGATACACACACACACACACACACACACACACACACACACACACACACAAATGGAATACTATGCAGCCATCAAAAAAACCGAAATCTTGCCATTTGCAATGACGTGGATAGAACTAGAGGGTATTATGCTAAGCAAAATAAGTCAATCAGAGAACGACATGTATCATATGATCTCACTGATATGAAGAATTCTTAATCTCAGGAAACAAACTGAGGGTTGCTGGAGTGCTGGGGGGTGGAAGGGATGGGGTGGCTGAGTGATAGACATTGGGGAGCGTATGTGCTATGGTGAGTGTTGTGAATTGTGTAAGACTGATGAATCACAGACCTGTACCTCTGAAACAAATCATACATTATATGTTTGTTTGTTTTTTTAAAGAAGAAGATAGTAGGAAGGGAAAAATTAAGGGGGGGAAATTGGAGGGGGAGACGAACCATGAGAGACTATGGACTGAGAAACAAACTGAGAGTTCTAGAGGGGAGGGCAGTGGGGGGATGGGTTAGCCTGGTGATGGGTATTAAAGAGGGCACGTACTGAATGGAGCACTGGGTGTTATATGCAAACAATAAATCATGGAACACTACATCAAAAAAAATTAACTAAATAATAAAAAAAAATAGAATGGATCAATGAAACTAGAAGCTGGTTCTTTCAAAAGACCAACAATTTGATAAACCTTTAGTCAGACTCATTAAAAAAAACAGAGAGAGAGGATTCAGATAAACAAAATCAGAAACGAAAGAGAAGAAACAACAACCGACACCACAGAAATACAAAGGATTGTAAGAGACTACCATGAAAAGTTATATGCCAATAGATGGGACAACCTAGGAAAAATGGAAAAATTCCTAGAAATTTATAATCTCCCGAAACTGAACCAAGATGAAATAGAAAATTTGAACAGACCTATTACCAGCAATGAAATTGAATCTGTAATCAAAAAACTCCCAACAAACAAAAGTCCAGGATGAGACAGCTTCACAGGTGAATTCTACCACACATTTAAAGAAGAGTTAATACATATTCTTTTCAAATTACTCACAAAAAATAGAAGAGGAAGGAAAACTTCCAGTGAAAATCCACTGGTGATTTTAAGATATGCGAGCAACATATATTT
>NW_027400692.1:0-3079 GCF_003265705.2 Callorhinus ursinus
GTTGGTGCATCATAGAACTCAGTAGCTCATTCTTTTCTCTCCTTTATTGATCTCATTCAGTCTCATGGATCTGATATCATCTCATATGCTCATGGTTCCCAATCCTATGACACTGGCATGAATCTCTTCTCCAAACTCCAGGCCCATCTGTCCAACGGTCTGTTGGATGATTCCTTCAGGGAGGCCAATAGGCAACTCAAATCTAACATGTACAAATTGCATCCAGTTCACATGTATAAACAGTCCACAACAAACCTGTTCCACCCACAGTCTTTCCCATTTCAATTAATGATAATCCACGTTCCCAAGTGCTAAGACTTTGACACCATTCTTGCTCGACTTTCACAGAGACATGTGGTGCATCTGCAGCTCTACTGGAAAATACATCCGGAATGATGGTCTCTCACTTAGACCCTCTGCTGGGCTCCCTGCTATGGCATTCAGTGGCACTTCCATCCTCACATGCCCAATACTCAATTTTCAGCATCCACATCTTTTTTTCCTGCGAATTTTCCCAGGCCAAGACATGAGAATTAATATTCTCTGGCCCCCTCTACCCAGCAGCCTTCAACTGGTAGCTAACAGCACTTGCTGAGAAATAGCCCAGTCACCCCGCCACTTGCTGGGATAATGGAGGCTCAGGGCTCCCAATGAGGAGCCACAGCGGTACCTGGCTTCATAGTACATTGTATTGGCTTCCCCCCTTCTCTGGCCCCCTTCTTTTCCCCTAGTATTCCAGGGATCACCTCCCAAATAAATGACTTGCATTGAACTCCTGTCTTGGGCTCTGTTTCTGGGATAATCCAACTAAGCCCTAACTTGCCTAGCTGCTCCTGCTGTGCCCTGCACTATATTCTCAGCCAGAGGTTTGGTCTGAAAAGCCAGATTATGTCACTCCTCTTCCTACCACACTCAAAATAGAGGACACAGTCTCATGACAGGTGGTCCAGTGCCCCAGGCCTTGCACCTTTGCTGCACCTGTCTTCCTTAGCTCACTCCTACCACAACATATCATGGGATGATCACTAAAGCCAGGAGGAAAAACTCAAGCCTGTTACATGAAGCCATTGGCTCAATACATTGGTGTCACTAGAACCCCACACAGAGACGAGCTGGAAGACAGTGGTGAGGCAGAGTTCTAGGTGGTGAAACTGAGCAGCCATGGCGCGGATGGAGAAAGAAGTACTCCATCACCAATCCAATCCTGTGGTATGGATTACAGGAGCTTAGGCAAGAGCTAAAGCTTGGCCAGGGCTCCGGAGAGAACAAAGGTTGGGGAAAGACATCCAGATGGGCCTAGGGAATGGATGCGACATGCAGGTCCTTGTATTACACATCAGTGTCCACTACACAGCATCCACAGCTGTAGGGGCACTAAAAACCAGGCCTTGAGATGGTTTACCCAATAGATGACAGCCAGCCTCTATTCTCACCAGCCCCAGTGTTCACATAGTAGATCCATGAATGGAGTGACCATGATGGCTGAGATGAAGGCTGTGCCTGAGCCCAACAGGTGGGCTGATCCAGCCATGACCACTAGTAAACACCTAGCCCACTATGAGCAGAAGTCAACAAGGCCTCTACAATGCACCATGCTTTAGGCTGTCAGCCAGCCACTTGGTGGTAATTTGTTTACATGAGAATCCTTTCACCTGGAAATGGCAGTGATTTGTCTCTACTGGGATCACTCGTAGTCTGGGTGTGTGTTTGTCTTTGCCCATGGAATAGCTTGGCCCACACCAGTACCAGGGATTTACTCATATAGGATTCCACATAACATCGACTCCAAACTGAGCATGCGGAAGCAGGTACAAAAGGAGCAGGTAACTCGGGATCTACTGGCATATAATATTCAACATCATTCAGGAGGTGGAAACCTCATAAAACACTGAAAAAGCCTCTTAAAGACACAGATTAAATGCTGGCTTGGTGATGTACCTCACAGGGTTGGGATATTGTCCTTCAAGATGAACTGACAAACAAGAGATGGTACTGGGTGTCCAACTGTCGCACAGATCCAGAAAGCAAGGGGTGGATGTAGGGGTGGCCCCTCTCACTATCCTCCAGCAACCCAGGTCAGACTTTGTTCTCATCATCTCCATAAGTTTAGGTTTGGCAAATCTAGAGGTCCTGGCTCAAGGGGTAGGGAAGTCTTCCACTGTGGAACACCAAAGTCATGGTGGACCCCTGTCACTTGTGCTCCTCATGCTGTAAGATCAGCAGGCAGAGCAGAGTGTCCAGGCTGGCCAGGGTACTGGATGCTGGGAATGGAGAATGGCAGAGCTACCATTACATAGGTTAGGAAGAAGTCTATCTGGAAATCAAGTGGTTCACTAGAGCCGTTCTAGTGCTGTATGACCAGTCTTAATTACGACTGGAGTACTATGGCAGCCAGAACCACACAAGGGTGTGACAAGCAGGGATCTGGGCTTCATAGTGTGACAGTGTGGGCTGCCTCATCCCGCCCAGCAACCAGAGCGGCAGAAGGCTGGCCACCAGTCAGGGGACCCCAAAAGGGGTTAGGAAGAATAAGTTAATGAACATCAACTTAACCCAGAGAGCTCTGGCTGGTTACCAACCCTCTTCTCCCACACATCATGACCAGCATCATCCTGAAGAAGGAGGGAAGTGATCTCAGTGTGAGACGTGGGCAGAGCTGAGTGTGGCCAGGATAACAGCAGACACTCGTGCACTCCAATGCGGTCCTGTTACCAAGGAGTCTGATATTCCTTCCTCCCCAGTGGTGCCAGAGCATGCTTTGCCTGCACGTGGGGTGCACTCAGAAGGGCTGGAGGTATCTGACAACTGCAGCCCCCAGGTGTCGCCCTTAGCTGTGGACTAATCCATACAGGGCATGAGCTCTGCAGCTCTGAGGGGTGACCACCCTGTCTCCAAGCCCCCGTCGGGGATGACCCATACGCACCCCGGCACTTGGTTCCAGATCCATTTCTGATCCCCCTTATGTGACCATGTCATTATTATTATTATTATTGTTATTATTATTATTATTTTAAGAAAACCATATAGACATGGACTTCGAGATACAAATATCAAAAGGAAAAACACAAGGTCAAATATA
>NW_027400692.1:3179-5106 GCF_003265705.2 Callorhinus ursinus
ATATATATATATATATATATATATATATATATATATATAATGATTGACCTCGTGGCCTCTCTCATTAGTATGGGTAATATAGGGCTGCCTGTATGAGAAAAACCAAGGAATTATATTTCAATTAGAAGTGTGCTGTGCACATGTAAGTGTTTTATTCTGTCATTTGCCTTATTTTTCTGGAGGTAAAATGGAGTGGTGACTGGAGCTTGGTTTCTGATTTTAAGGAATGGGAGACAAGTGAATTGAAAGAGCAGTGTTGATGCTGACATGGTGCTCAATGCCCAGTTAGCGAAGGTTTGAAGCTCGGACTTGGAAGCGTGGGTGTTTAGCGAGGATGTTGTCTGAGTTTCCAGCACATTGAGTCACTTGGCTGGTGTGCCTAATCGGGCTAGTTCCTGCCTTTCTAAGGGAAGTTTGAAAGTGGCTTGAAAACCTAGGGTACTTGTGGAGTGGTCTGGATGGGAACTTTTCCCCCGGGGCTTTGGACGAGGAAATCGGACGGAGTCAGTGGTGAAAGCGTCAGTGTAGGCCTTCGTTTCTGCCCTGCTGAGATGGACTGGTGACTGTGCTAACTGCTACGGAAATACGGAGCAGGAGACAGGGATGGGGTGCTGCATGGGAGGTAAGGGTAGTGCTTTCTATTCACATAGAGCCAGGTGGGACCTCACTAGGAAGGTGATCCTTGAGTGAAGATCTAAAGAAGGTGAGTGATATCACATCAAGAGCATTCTAAATGGAAGGAAAGCATGTGCAAATTCCCGAGGCAGGAGCATACCAGGTATGTCCAGAAGTAGCAAGAAGGCCCTGTGGCCACAGGAGACAGCTTAGGACATGACCTCAGGGAGGTGACAGAGGGAGATAAAAAGCCATTGCAGTGCTGTGACCTCATGGGTCCCTGTTTCACTGGGCCATCCTGGGTACAGTGTTGAGAACAGATGACAGAGTGTTGAGGATGGGCAGGGGAGGTCCATTATGAAGCTTTTCCAGGAACTCAGGCAAGAGATGGCCTTTAGTGTGGACCAGACAGGTGGCCTTGGAAGCAGTGGTCAGTCCTATTCTGGGTATGTTTAAATGGAGCTCACTGGATTTGCTGATGGGTTAGATACTGGGAATGGGAGAAAGGAGGAATTGGCGTAACTCCCAGCTGTGGCTGGTTGTCCTGAGCGAGGGGAAGGAGGAGGTTTCTGGGGGTAGGAGGTCGTCTGTGTTCCGCATGCTCAGGAAGGTGCCTTTCATGGTGGATCTGTTGATGTGCGTGTCCAGGAGAATATTTAACATCTACTCCCTCGGCAACTTTCAAGTACAAGTATCCCCCACTTTAATAAAGTTCACGCTACACATGGCTTTTTTTTTTTTTTTTTAAGATCTATGTCATTACCCGGCTTCAAAAACAGGAGGAATCCTGAAGAGGATTTCGCTCTTATGAAAAAAGTCGAAAACTGAGCATCGTGTTCATCATCTGTTTTGCGGGGAGCCACTGCAGAGGCAGCGTGCACCTCAACCAGGTCTTTCCTGGGAACCGCTCTCCGTGTCCAGCCCCCAGCAATATGAATTGTCTGTGAGCATCTGCTGTGCTTCATCTCCATTTATTTTGGGCATCCGTTAGGATGTTGTGTCCCGAGGCCTAGGAAAATCCAAAGAGAAGTCGTTTTTGGAGCCTGAGCACGCTATTTTTTTTCTGTAGAAATGAATGGTAATTCCTCCTTTGGTTTACACCATTCTTGTTATGAAAGGTTTCCTTCCTAGGAAGGACGGAAACTGTACTTTCAAATAGCGGGGGAACCTGTACCTCATCCTGCAGGGTTAGCTTTAGTCTCCATGCTGCACAGAACGTTCCATGACTTATGCATTTTATCACTCAAACACTGTGCTTTTTTTTAAAGATTTTATTTATTTGAGAGACAGAGAGAATGAGAGATAGAGAACA
>NW_027400693.1:0-199 GCF_003265705.2 Callorhinus ursinus
ATCTCAAGGCTGCGTGTGATCGCACAGGGACCGTTCCCTGGACCTAAATCCGAGAAACGCGTCGGGGGTACAAGGTAGCTTTCAACTGAGGCATTCTTTGGTGAGCCCAGAAGCGTTTGCATATGTAGGTGTGGAAGCGGCAGGAGAGCGCAGTAGACCGCCCTCTAAGAGGCAACCTCGCTTTTGCGAAACCGTCTTG
>NW_027400693.1:209-4088 GCF_003265705.2 Callorhinus ursinus
GAGGCAACCTCGCTTTTGCGAAACCGTCTTGCACCTGACATCCTTTGCCTTGGAGACGGGAGCCTTTTGAATAGTCGTGGTGGAAGCACAAGGAATGTACCGTGCCCTGTACTCATCTCTGAGAAACAAGTCCGTGTGCAATGGGTCTTTCAGCCTAGCATATGGACGGGGTCATGAAGTCAGGAGAGATTGCCAGTGTACGTGTGCAGGCATAAGGAGAGTGCCCTATCCTTAACTCCGAGAAAAGAGCATGACGGAGGGAGACCGTCTTTCAAGCGAACCCCTCTCCTGAGGTATATCGAAGCAGGTGCAAAAGGGGGTGAGGAAGCACAACGCAAGCGTTCTATACGAAACTCGGAAAACAAGGTGGTGTAGAATGCAGCTTTCCCCCGCGTCTTGGTTCATGTTTAGGGAAGGGATACCCACTGCGCCTGTGGAAGCCTAGGGAAAGTACCATGGGCTGAAGTGTGAAAAGCAAGTCTTTGCAGAACGCAACGTTCAGGGCACATCTTTTTTCCGAAGAGAGAAGCCGTTTCCAATGTGTGTGTTGAAGCCTAAGGCCAAGTGCCATATATACTTACCCCCACGAAAAACCGCTGTAGAAAACCCATCCTTCAACTCACAGCTTTCCTGAGGAAGTTTTTCTAAAGTGCGTGTGGAGGCCCAAGGAAAAGTGTGACAGGCTTCGCTCTGAGAAGGAGGTCTGCGTGGAACGCCTCTTTCAACTCACGGCTTGTTTCTGGCTTACGGAAGGCTTCTCAAGGGTGTGTACGGAAGCCCTGGGAAAAAGCGCATACACTTCACTCTCCGGGGGGAAAAAAAGCAAGAACCCAAAAGCATCGGCGAGAAACCGTCTCTCAACGAACACCTTCTTTCCTGACGAGACAGAAACATGTTCAACTCTGTGTGTGTGTGTGTGTATGCGTGTGTGTGTGCGTGAATAAGAAAAGTGCCATGTACTCACCTGGGAAAAGCAAGTCTGCGTATATGGCAACACTCCACTAATATCTTCAGGTATCCTGGAGAGAGAATCATTTCCAAAAGTGGGTGTGGAAGCATCATGAAAGTGCCGTACGCTTTACCACCGTTCCCTGGACCTGACTCCGGGAAACGTCTCCCTGACGGTAGAAAAGAGCTGAGCCATCTCACGGCTCCGTGTGATCGCACAGGGACCGTTCCCTAGACCTAACTCTGAGAAACGCGTCGGGGGTACAAGGCAGCTTTCAACTGACGCATTCTTTGGTGAGCCCAGAAGCGTTTGCATATATAGGCGTGGAAACGTCCGGAGAGCGCAGTAGACCGTCCTGTAAGAGGCAACCTCGCTTTTGCGAAACCGTCTTGCACCTGACATCCTTTGCCTTGGAGACGGGAGCCTTTTGAATAGTCGTGGTGGAAGCACAAGGAACGTGCCGTGCCCTGTACTCATCTCTGAGAAACAAGTCCGTGCGCAATGGGTCTTTCAGGCTAGTATATGGGTCTTTCAGGCTAGCATATGGACGTGGAAGAGATTGCCAGTGTACGTGTGCAGGCATAAGGAGAGTGCCCTATCCTTAACTCCGAGAAAAGAGCATGACGGAGGGAGACCGTCTTTCAAGCGAACCCCTCTCCTGGGATATATCGAAGCAGTTGCAAAAGGGGGTGTGGAAGCACAACGCAAGCGTTC
The DNA here is from genome assembly GCF_003265705.2 of Callorhinus ursinus. NCBI lineage: Eukaryota > Metazoa > Chordata > Mammalia > Carnivora > Otariidae > Callorhinus > Callorhinus ursinus. The sequence continues at coordinate 1,873 of NW_027400693.1, forward strand.
TATACGAAACTCGGAAAACAAGGTGGTGTAGAATGCAGCTTTCCCCGCGTCTTGGTTCATGTTTAGGGAAGGGATACCCACTGCGTGTGTGGAAGCCTAGGGAATGTACCATGGGCTGAAGTGTGAAAAGCAAGCCTGTGCAGAACGCAACGTTCAGCGCACATATTGTTTCCGAAGAGAGAAGACGTTTCCAATGTGTGTGTGGAAGCCTAAGGCCAAGTGCCATATATACTTACCCCCACGAATAACTGCTGTTGAAAACCCGTCCTTCAACTCACAGCTTTCCTGAGGAAGTTTTTCTAACGTGCGTGTGGAGGCCCAAGGAAAAGTGTGACAGGTTTCGCTCTGAGAAGGAGGTCTGCGTGGAACGCCTCTTTCAACTCACGGCTTGTCTCTGGCTTACGGAAGGCTTCTCAAGGGTGTGTACGGAAGCCTAGAGAAAAAGTGCATACACTTCAATCTCCAGGGGGAAAAAAAGCAAGAACCCAAAAGAATTGGCGAGAAACCGTCTCTTCAACGAACACCTTCTTTCCTGACGGGACAGAAACATGTTCAACTCTGTGTGTGTGTGTGTGTGTGTGTGTGTGTGCGTGTGCGTGAATAAGAAAAGTGCCATGTACTCACCTGGAAAAACAAGTCCGGGGGGGCGGAGCAAGATGGCGGAGGAGTAGGAGACCTAGATTTCGTCTGGTCTCAGGAATTCAGCTGAATAGGGATCAAACCATTCTGAACACCTACGAGCTCAACAGGAGATCGAACAGGAGAGTAGCAACAACTCTCTGAACAGAGAAGCGACCACTTACTGGAAGGTAGGGCGTGCGGAGAAGTGAATCTGAGGCGATATTCGGGAGGATAGACGGCGGGGGAGGGGCCTCCGCCGGCCGCTTCTGGCAAGTGCTAGAGCCGCGGAGCACAAAATCGGACCTTTTAGAAGTTGGCTCGGCGGAGGGACGTCGCTGCAGTGGCTAAGCGGGGGGTGGAATCCTCCCGGGACAGTGTGGTCTCAGGACCCTTGGGGTCACAGAGAGACCGGGGGTGCCTGAGTGCGCCAGAGCTCCCAGGTATCAGAGCGGGGAAGCCGGCTGCAGAGACAGAGCAGAGTCGCGGGCTCTCAGCTCGGGGTTGCCATAAACTGTGATCTGCGGCCCAGTCGGGGCACGGCTCCCCCAGCAGGGACCCAACAAGCAGCAGATCCAGGGAGACTCCCCTTCCTTCCCGGGGAGGAGCGGTGCGGGGACGCACTGCAGGGATCTGCTGGGTTTGGAGACTCCGTGCGGGGTCGGGTGCCAGAGATAGCAACGCTCGATCACAGGCCGGGTGAACACGGAGTGTGGCCGGAGACCGGGGACACGGGAGTGACTGCTTTTCTCTGGGGACACACTGAGGAGCGGGGCCCCGAGTTCTCAGCTCCTCTGGGTGGAGATTGGGAGGCCACCATTTCTGCCCTGGTCCTCCAAAGCTGTACCGAGAGCTTGCAGGGAACAAAAGCTCCTGAGAACAAACCGGAGCAGCTTCCTTAGCCCGGACCGACAAGGGCGGGGCAATTCTGCCTCCAGCAAAGACATTTGGAAACCACAGCAACAGGCCCCTCCCCCAGAAGATCAGCACAAACAGCCAGCAAGCCAAGACCAAGTTGATCGATCAAGGAGAATGGGAGAACTCCAGCGCTAGGGGAATACTGCACATAGATTCATGGCTTTTTTTTTTTTTTTTCCATGATCCATTATTTCATCAAAGTTAATTTTTGTTGACTTTTTTTTTTTTTTTCTTTTTCCCTTTTTCAACCAACATCTTATCAATCCCTTTTTTTAAAAAAAAAAAAACATTTTTTATTTTTCATTTTTAGAGTCATATTTTATCCCTTCATAGTAGTTACCCTTATTTTTGGCATATATATATAAGTTGTTCTCTCTTTAAAATTTTGGGGTACAGTTTCTTCTAACAGATCAAAATATACCCTAAATCACTAGTGTATGGCTTTGTTCTAGTCTCCTGCCTGATCACATTCTCTACCTTTTTCCTTTTTTTTTTCTTCAATCTTCTTTCTTTTTTCAAACAACTTATCTTACCAAGTCCTTTTATAAAATCTTTTATAATTTTCATCTTTACAGTCATCTTCCATCCCTTCATTGTATCAACCCTTATTTTGTACATATATGTCTTTCTTCCTTTAAAATTTTAGGAGGCACTTTTTTCTAACAGACCAAAATACGCCT
>NW_027400693.1:4188-5105 GCF_003265705.2 Callorhinus ursinus
ATACAGTATATTTGCTGGGGACGTTGTAAACCTGTTAGAATTTTGTTTTCTCATTCATCTATTCTCCTCTGGACAAAATGACAAGACGAAAGAAATCACCTCAGCAAAAAGAACAAGAGGTAGTACCGTCAGCCAGGGACCTACTCAATACGGACATTAGTACGATGTCGGACCTAGAGTTCAGAATCATGACTTTAAAGATACTAGCTGGGCTTGAAAAAAGCGTGGAAGTTATTAGAGAAACCCTTTCTGGAGAAATAAAAGAACTAAAATCTAACCAAATCGAAATCAAAAAGGCTATTGATGAGGTGCAATCAAAAATGGGGGCACTAACTGCTAGGATAAATGAGGCAGAAGAGAGAATCAGTGATATAGAAGACCAAATGATGGAAAATAAAGAGGCTGAGAAAAAGAGAGAGAAACAATTACAGGATCACGAGGGCAGAATTCGAGAGATAAGTGATACGATAAGACGAAACAACATTAGAATAATTGGGATCCCAGAAGAAGAAGAGAGAGAGAGGGGGGCAGAAGGTATATTGGAGCAAATTATAGCAGAGAACTTCCCTAATGTGAGGAAGGAAACAGGCATTAAAATCCAGGAGGCACAGAGAACCCCTCTCAAAATCAATAATAATAAGTCAACACCCCGACATCTAATAGTAAAACTTACGAGTCTCAGAGACAAAGAGAAAATCCTGAAAGCAGCTCGGGAGAAGAGATATGTAACCTACAATGGTAGAAACATTAGATTGGCAACAGACCTATCCACAGAGACCTGGCAAGCCAGAAAGGACTGGCAAGATATCTTCAGAGCACTAAACGAGAAAAATATGCAGCCAAGAATACTATATCCAGCTAGGCTATCACTGAAAATAGAAGGAGAGATAAAAAGCTTCCAGAACAAACAAAAACTA
>NW_027400694.1:0-5104 GCF_003265705.2 Callorhinus ursinus
CATCTCCTTCCATAGTGGTTTTCTATGTACATTTACATGCATAACTCTGTTTTTTCTTTTTTTTCCTATTTTTTGATGAAATAAATTGTACAATATATATTCTTCTGTATGTTTTCTCCTTGCTAACATGTCAACACATGCAGACATAACCTGTTTTTATTAGTTGCATACTTTTCATAAAATAAATGCCTACAACTTCTTCAAACATTTCTCTGCTGACAGACTTTTGTCCCCAAGTATTTGATGTCACAGTAGAGTAATAAGAATTCTTGGAAACATATCCTTAGATACTGATATTTTTATCTCACTCTGGTGGATGACTAATTAGGGGATTGTGGAAGCAAAGCAAAGGCATAGTTTTACTTTATGATTATAGATAAGGCCAATTTACCCCCCAAGAATGTGGTTCTAGAAATTTACACTCACACCAGTAAGCTATGATGGTGCTTTTGACACTGTACTTTTCTCATCCCTGCATGAAATCAATCTTCCCCATTTTGCCACTGGGGGAGAAAATTACATAATCCCTCATTTTACCGTTGGGGGAAAATGACACATTATTATTTTAATTTGTGATTGATCAGCTATTAGTGAAATTGAACATCTTTGCATATGCTTATTTCACATGTGCATTTAATTTCTTGTGAATTTTCTGTTCACATTTATTGTCCATTTTTCTTCTCAAATTCTCTTAAATCTCTAGGTCTTTGTATAGTAAAGATATTAATATTTTGTCTATTTTACCATATCCATATTTTTCTATATTTAAAAAAATATTTTGACCATTTTTGATTAATTTAACCACATAAACATCCTAATTATAAATGTCATCTAATATTTCAGGGTTTTTTTTTTGTTTTCTTGCCTTTGCTTTATACTTTATGGTTTCTCAGTTTTGTGCTTCTCCCCACAAAACTATTCAAATATTTTCTTACATATATTCATATACCTTATATTGAAAGCTATAATATATTTGGGGTGTATGTTGTGTGTGTGTGTATGTTGCCTGTGATATGAAATATACTTTTACATCCTTCAAATTGAATAATTATGGCAATTAGGATCCTGCCTGGCATGAAAAAGATGGCACATTCAAACAGAGTAAATTAGAAGTCTTAAAAAAGCAACTATTTACAAAGGTAAGGTAAGGTTGGGGGAAACCAGTAGTGAAGCACCTTTCCTTTATTCTGCTTGGAGCAGGAAGGGCAGGAAGGGCAGAGAACGGAGTGATTATTACTAGAACTTGGAAGGACAGGGATGAAACCTACTCACAGCCCAGCAGGGAGGTACATGGAGGAATAAATACACCAATACTCCAATAAATATTCCTTTCACTCCAGGTTTTTCTCCTTAGTGCTTCTCTTTGGCTGAACTCTACAAGAATTCATAGAACAAGGGGCCCTGATGGGTGCAGTTCACAGCGTTTATGTCATCAATGGGAAGAGAAGATCCAATATGGCAGCCAATAGTTACATGCTTCTCCTGAATACTTAAAATATGCCAGTCTAAACAGATGTGCTGTCTGTGTAAAACAGATGCTGATGTCAAAGAATTAGTAAGAAAAACAAGCAAAAAAGAATATATAATTAATAATTGTTTATAATCATTGTATATTAAAACAGTAATATATTGAATTAAATGACATATTAAAATTAATTTGATGTCTCTTTTTACTTTTTAAATATGGCTCCTAGTTTAAAATTACATATGCGACTTGCACCAATGATATAGATGAATAAATGGAAAGAATCCAATTATTCTTATAAAAGATCTGTCTCTTTTCCACAAAATTCAAGTGCTATTCCTCACATATATTAAATTTCCGTATAAAATGAAGTTTGTTCTTGAACTCTATATTCTGTTTTGCTTTCCTTTATACATTTGCCTATCTCTATTCTAATAACATACTGTTAAGATTAAAGAAGTTTTCTAGAAAATTCTAATGTGAAGGGGATACAAACGCTTCCTCACTTTCTTTTTTTTCTTCCTCATTTCTTACCAATTTCCATATATATATGTATATATATATATACATATATATATGTAAAACTGAAATTGGCCAAGTATTTTCTTCTCCCAAAAATATCAGTTGGTAATCTGAATCAAAGTATATTTTAAAAACCTGATAACAAATTTTATATATACATTTGGAAAGAAATGGCATTTTTAAGTTGCTAATTTATGCCATCTAGTGAAATGGTCTGTTACTCCATTTATCAAGATCTTGTTTAATGTTCTTTAACATTTTATAGATTTCTTTATGCTACATGTTATATATTTCTTATTAAATTGACTTCTAGGTATTTCACATTTTTTGGTCAAAATGTTTTCCCATTTTCATTCTTGACATATTATTTATTTGAATAAAGACAGCTATTGGGATTTATAGATTTATCTTTGTAATCAAATGATTTATTAATTCCATGTATTAGGTTCACTTGAGTATTTTCAAAGCACAGGTACATTATCTACATTTCAAGTTGATTTTCTTTTATTCATATTTTGACTATTTTAAATTATATTAATTAGATAAAACATCTACTACAATGTTGATTAATAATGGTAATAGCAGTCATTCCTGTTCTCATCCAGATTTCAATGAAAATGCCTTTATTATTTCACTTTTAAAGATGATGTTTGCTATTAGTTTTGACTAAAGAAATAGGATTAGGTGTAGGTAGTTTCCTACTATTTCTGTTTTACTCACACTGGATATTTTTTACAATGAATTTCTGTTCTCCTTTAACTTATTGATATATTTATTTAATAAGTTGTAGGTGTTATTTTTAATTTAAATATAATATTCATATTTTGATAGATTACCTCACATTGAGCAATGTTGTCATTCCTAGAATAATCCCAACTTTCTCACGGCACCCTATTCTTTCAACATATAATTTATTAGCATTTATTTAGCATGTTCACACCTGTATTTATAAATTAATTTTGTCTATAGTTTTTGTACAGCATTTCTCAGGTTTGACTAAGATAATTTGTGATTACTTATGAAATTACCTGCAGAAATCTCTAGATTTTTCTTTGGTAGGGGATTATCAGAATTATAAATCATCTTTAAAATTAAATCTTACGTAATTCTTAAGAAACCTATAATTTGTAAGCCCATTTGAATTTGGCACGATTCAAGTTGTACTTCCTTTAAAAAAAAAAAACTTTTGAAATTTCCTTCTGATGATTTGTCTGTCATTATTTTATAACTCTTCCTTAATCAAAGTGATATCTAATATTTTGTGGCAAAAGCACCTATTTTTTCCAAAGTTTAAATACATTTTTAAAGAGTTATGCCCCATATTACCTTGTAACTTTCTGTAGTTTTACGTAAAACAGGTTAAATTTAATTCTTAATATTGTATGTGTTCTTCTTTCTTTCCTTACCCAAACCAAACAGCATCTTCAAGAGCAGCTATTCAGGGGGGGCGGAGCAAGATGGCGGAGGAGTAGGAGACCTAGATTTCGTCTGGTCTCAGGAATTCAGCTGAATAGGGATAAAACCATTCTGAACACCTACGAACTCAACAGGAGATCGAACAGGAGAGTAGCAACAACTCTCTGAACAGAGAAGCGACCACTTACTGGAAGGTAGGGCGTGTGGAGAAGTGAATCCGAGGCGATATTCGGGAGGATAGACGGCGGGGGAGGGGCCTCTGTCGGCCGCTTCTGGCAAGTGATAGAGCCGCGGAGCACAAAATCGGACCTTTTAGAAGTTGGCTCGGCGGAGGGACGTCGCTGCAGTGGCTACGCGGGGGGTGGAATCCTCCCGGGACAGTGTGGCCTCAGGACCCTTGGGGTCACAGAGAGACCAGGGGTGCCTGAGTGCGCCAGAGCTCCCAGGTATCGGAGCGGGGAAGCCGGCTGCAGAGACGGAGCAGAGTCGCGGGCTCTCAGCTCGGGGTGGCCATAAACTGTGATCTGCGGCTCAGTCGGGGCACGGCTCCTCCAGCAGGGACCCAACAAGCGGCAGATCCAGGGAGACTCCCCTTCCTTCCCGGGGAGGAGCGGTGCGGGAACGCACTGCAGGGATCTGCTGGGTTTGGAGACTCCGCGCGGGGTCGGGTACCAGAGATAGCAACGCTCGATCACAGGCCGGGTGAGCACGGAGTGCGGCCAGAGACCGGGGACACGGAAGTGACTGTTTTTCTCTGGGATCACACTGAGGAGCGGGGCCCCGAGTTCTCAGCTCCTCCGGGTGGAGATTGGGAGGCCACCATTTCTGCCCTGGTCCTCCAAGGCTGTACGGAGAGCTTGCAGGGAATAAAAGCTCCTGAGAGCAAACCGGAGCAGCTTCCTTAGCCCGGACCAACAAGGGCGGGGCAATTCCGCCTCCGGCAAAGACATTTAGAAACCACAGCAACAGGCCCCTCCCCCAGAAGATCAGCACAAACAGCCAGCAAGCCAAGACCAAGTTGATCGATCAAGGAGAACGGGAGAACTCCAGCGCTAGGGGAATACTGCACATAGATTCATGGCTTTTTTTTTTTTTTTAACCATGATTCATTATTTCATCAAAGTTAATTTTTGTTGACTGTTTTTTTTTTATTTTTCTTTTTCCCTTTTTCAACCAACATCTTATCAATCCCTTTTTAAAAAAAAATTTTTCATTTTTCATTTTTAGAGTCATATTTTATCCCTTCATAGTAGTTACCCTTATTTTTGGCATATATATATAAGTTGTTCTCTCTTTAAAATTTTGAGGTACAGTTTCTTCTAACAGATCAAAATATACCCTAAATCACTAGTGTATGGCTTTGTTCTAGTCTCCTGCCTGATCACATTCTCTCCCTTTTTCCTTTTTTTTTTTTATTTTTTGTTTCTCTTTTCACACAACTTCTTATCTTATCAAGTCCTTTTAAAAAATCTTTTATAATTTTCATCTTTACAGTCATCTTCCATCCCTTCATTGTATCAACCCTTATTTTGTACATATATGTCTTTCTTCCTTTAAAATTTTAGGAGGCACTTTTTTCTAACAGACCAAAATACGCCCAAAATCTAGTGTGTGGCACTGATCTATGCACTAGCCTGATCATATTTGATCATATTCTGCTTTTTTTGTATTGTTTTGTTTTTGTTTTTATCTTTTTTTTTT
>NW_027400695.1:0-5103 GCF_003265705.2 Callorhinus ursinus
AGTGTATGGCTTTGTTCTATTCTCCTGCCTGATCACATTCTCTCCCTTTTTTTTTCTTTTTTTTCTTTTTTCTTTTTCTTGTTAAATCTTCTTTCTTTTTAAAAACAACTTCTATCTTATCAATTCCTTTTATAAAATCTTTTATAATTTTCATCTTTACAGTCATCTTCAATCCCTTCATTGTATCAACCCTTATTTTGTACACATATAAGTCTTTCTTCCCTTAAAATTTTAGCAGGCACTTTCTTCTAACAGACCAAAATATGCCCAAAAGCTAGTGTGTGGCACTGATCTATGCACTAGCCTGATCATATTTGATCATATTCTGTTTTTTTTTGTTTTGTTCTGTTTTTGTTTGTTTTTATCTTTTTCTTTTTCCTTTTTTTTTTCTCTTCTTTCTTTCCCTTTCTTGTCCCCTGGTTTCAGGTCTTTTCTGATTTGTATAGAGTATATTTGCTAGAGACGTTGTTAACCTGTTAGCATTCTGTTCTCTCATTCATCTATTCTCCTCTGGATACAATGACAAGGCGAAAATAATCACCTCAGCAAAAAGAACAAGAGGTAGTACTGTCTGCCAGGGACCTACTCAATACTCACATTAGTACGATGTCAGACCTAGAGTTCAAAATCATGACTTTAAAGATACTAGCTGGGCTTGAAAAAAGTGTGGAAGTTATTAGAGAAACCCTTTCTAGAGAAATAAAAGAACTAAAATCTAACCAAGTCGAAATCAAAAAGGCTATTAAAGAGGTGCAATCAAAAATGGGGGCACTAACTGCTAGGATTAATAAGGCAGAAGAAAGAATCAGCGATATAGAAGACCAAATGATGGAAAATAAAGAGGTTGAGAAGAGAGAGAAACAACTACAGGATCACGAGGGCAGAATTCGAGAGATAAGTGTGCGATAAGACGAAACAACATTAGAATAATTGGGATCCCAGAAGGAGAAGAAAGAGAGAGAGGGGCAGAAGGTATATTGGAGCAAATAATAGCAGAGAACTTCCCTAATTTGGGGAAGGAAACAGGCATCCAAATCCAGGAGGCACAGAGAACCCCTCTCAAAATCAATAAAAATAGGTCAACACCCCGACATCTAATAGTAAAACTTAACGAGTCTCAGAGACAAAGAGAAAATCCTGAAAGCAGCTCGGGAGAAGAGATATGTAACCTACAATGGTAGAAACATTAGATTGGCAACAGACCTATCCACAGAGACCTGGCAGGCCAGAAAGGACTGGCATGATATCTTCAGAACACTAAAGGAGAAAAATATGCAGCCAAGAATACTTTATCTAGCTAGGCTATCATTGAAAATAGAAGGAGAGATAAAAAGCTTCCAGGACAAACAAAAACTAAAGGAATTTGCAAACACAAAACCAGCCCTACAAGATATATTGAAAGGGGTCCTCTAAGCAAAAAGGGAGCCTAAAAGCACCATAGATCAGAAAGGAACAGAGACAATATACAGTAACAGTCACCTTACAGGCAATACAATGGCACTAAATTCATACCTTTCAGTAGTTATCCTGAATATAAATGGGCTCAATGCCCCAATCAGAAGACACAGGCTATCAGATTGGATTAAAAAACAAGACCCATCCATATGCTGTCTGCAAGAGACTCATTTTAGACCCAAAGACACCCCCAGATTGAAAGTGAAGGGGTGGAAAACCATTTACCATGCTAATGGACACCAAAAGAAAGCTGGGGTGGCAATCCTTATCTCAGACAAATTAGATTTTAAAACAAAGACTGTAATAAGAGATGAAGGAGGACACTATATCCTACTTAAAGGGTCTATCCAACAAGAAGATCTAACAATTGTAAATATCTATGCCCCTAACGTGGGAGCAGCCAATTATATAAGGCAATTAATAACAAAAGCGAAGAAACACATTGACAGCAATACAATAGTGGGGGACTTTAACACCCCCTAATTGAAATGGACAGATCATCTAAGCAATAGATCAACAAGGAAATAAAGACTTTAAATGACACACTGGACCAAATGGACTTCACAGACATATTCAGAACATTCCATCCCAAAGCAATGGAATACACATTCTTCTCTAGTGCCCATGGAACATTCTCCAGAATTGATCACATCCTAGGTCACAAATCAGGTCTCAACCGGTACCAAAAGATTGGGATTATTCCCTGCATATTTTCAGACCACAATGCTTTGAAACCAGAACTCAATCACAAGAGGAAAGTTGGAAAGAACTCAAATACATGGAGGCTAAAGAGCATCCTACTAAAGAATGAATGGGTCAACCAGGAAATTAGAGAAGTATTAAAAAAACTCATGGAAACCAATGAAAATGAAAACACAAGTGTTCCAAATCTTTGGGATACAGCAAAGGCAGTCCTGAGAGGAAAGTATATAGCAATGCAAGCCTTTCTCAGGAAACAAGAAAGGTCTCAAATACACAACCTAAGCCTACACCTAAAGGAGCTGGAGAAAGAACAGGAAATAAAGCCTAAACCCAGCAGGAGAAGAGAAATCATAAAGATCAGAGCAGAAATCAATGAACTAGAAACCAAAAGAACAGTAGAACAGATCAACGAAACTAGGAGCTGGTTCTTTGAAAGAATTAACAAGATTGTTAAATCCTTGGCCAGACTTATCAAAAAGAAAAGAGAAAGGACCCAAATCAACAAAATCATGAATGAAGGAGGAGAGATTACAACCAACACCAAAGAAATACAAACAATTCAAAGAACATATTATGAGCAACTCTATGCCAGCAAATTAGATAACCTGGAAGAAATGGGTGCATTCCTAGAGATGTATCAACTACCAAAATTGAACCGGGAAGAAATAGAAAACCTGAACAGACCTATAACCACTAAGGAAATTGAAGCAGTCATCAAAAATCTCCCAACAAACAAAAAGCCCAGGGCCAGATGGCTTCCCAGGGGAATTCTATCAGACATTTAAAGAAGAACTAATACCTATTCTCCTGAAACTGTTCCAAAAAATAGAAATGGAAGGAAAACTTCCAAACTCATTTTATGAGTCCAGCATTACCTTGATCCCAAAACCAGACAAAGACCCCATCAAAAAGGAGAATTACAGACCAATATCCTTGATGAACATGGATGCAAAAATTCTCACCAAAATACTAGCCAATAGGATCCAACAGTACATTAAAAGGATTATTCACCACCACCAAATGGGATTTATCCCTGGGCTGCAAGGATGGTTCAACATCCGCAAATCAATCAACATGATACAATACATTAACAAAAGAAAGAGCAAGAATCATATGATCCTCTCAATAGTTGCAGAAAAAGCATTTGACAAAGTACAGCATCCCTTCTTGATCAAAACTCTTCAGAGTATAGGGATAGAGGGTACATACCTCAATATCATAAAAGCCATCTATGAAAAACCTACAGCGAATATCATTCTCAATGGGGAGAAACTGAGAGCTTTCCCCCTAAGGTCAGGAATGCGGCAGGGATGTCCACTATCACCACTGCTATTCAACATAGTATTAGAAGTCCTAGCCACAGCAATCAGACAACAAAAAGAAATCAAAGGCATCCAAATCGGCAAAGAGGAAGTCAAACTCTCACTCTTTACAGATGATATGATACTGTATGTGGAAAACCCAAAAGACTCCTTGGAGTCTCCACCCCAAAACTGCTAGAACTCATACAGGAATTCAGTAAAGTAGCAGGATATAAAATAAATGCACAGAAATCAGTGGCATTCCTATGCACCAACAACAAGACCGAAGAGAGAGAAATCAAGGAGTCGATCCAATTTACAGTTGCACCCAAAACCATAAGATACCTAGGAATAAATTTAACCAAAGAGGCAAAGGATCTGTACTCAGAAAACTATAAAATACTCATGAAAGAAATTGAAGAAGACACAAAGAAATGGAAAAACGTTCCATGCTCATGGATTGGGAGAACCAACATTGTGAAGATGTCAGTACTACCTAGAGAAATCTACACATTCAATGCAATCCCCATCAAAATACCATCCACCTTTTTCAAAGAAATGGAACAAATAATCCTAAAATTTGTATGGAACCAAAAGAGACCCCGAATAGCCAGAGGAATGTTGAAAAAGAAAAGCAAAGCTGGCGGCATCACAATTCCGGACTTCCAGCTCTATTACAAAGCTGTCATCATCAAGACAGTATGGTACTGGCACAAAAACAGACACATAGATCAATGGAACAGAATCGAGAGCCCAGAAATGGACCCTCAACTCTATGGTCAACTCATCTTTGACAAAGCAGGAAAGAATGTCCAATGGAAAAAAGACAGTCTCTTCAACAAATGGTGTTGGGAAAATTGGACAGCCACCTGCAGAAGAATGAAACTGGACCATTTCCTTACACCACACACAAAAATAGACTCCAAATGGTTGAAAGACCTAGATGTGCGACAGGAGTCCATCAAAATCCTAAAGGAAAACACAGGTAGCAACCTCTTCGACCTCAGCCTCAGCAACTTCTTCCTAGAAACATTGCGAAAGGCAAGGGAAGCCAGGGCAAAAGTGAACTATTGGGATTTCATCAAGATAAAAAGCTTTTGCACAGCAAAAGAAAACAGTCCACAAAACCAAAAGACAACCGACAGAATGGGAGAAAATATTTGCAAATGACATATCAGATAAAGGTCTAGTATCCAAAATCTATAAAGAACTTATCAAACTCAACACCCAAAGAACAAATAATCCAATCAAGAAATGGGCAGAAGACATGAGCAGACATTTTTCCAAAGAAGACATCCAAATGGCCAACAGACACATGAAAAAGTGCTCAACATTGCTCGGCATCAGGGAAATCCAAATCAAAACCTCAATGAGATACCACCTCACACGAGTTAGAATGGCTAAAATTAAGTCAGGAAACAGATGTTGGTGGGGAGGTGGAGAAAGGGGAACCCTCCTACACTGTTGGTGGGAATGCAAGCTGGTGCAACCACTCTGGAAAACAGTATGGAGGTTCCTCAAACAGTTGAAAATAGAGCTACCATACGATCCAGCAATTGCACTACTGGGTATTTACCACAAAGGTACAAATGTAGGGATCTGAAGGGGTACGTGCACCCCAATGTTTATAGCAGCAATGTCCACA
>NW_027400696.1:0-2097 GCF_003265705.2 Callorhinus ursinus
ATCTTGGCTCTTTCCACAGTTTGGCTATTGTGGACATTACTGCTATAAACATCAGGGCGCATGTACCCCTTTAGATCCCTACATTTGTATCCTTGGGGTAAATACCCAGTAGTGCAATTGCTGGATCGTATGGTAGCTCTATTTTCAACTGTTTGAGGAACCTCCATACGGTTTTCCAGAGTGGTTACACGAGCTTGCATTCCCACCAATAGCGTAGGAGGATTCCCCTTTCTCCGCATCCCTGCCAATATCTGTCGTTTCCCGACTTGTTAATTTTAACCATTCTGACTGGTGTGAGGTGGTATCTCATTGAGGTTTTGATTTGGATTTCCCTGATGCTGAGCAATGTTGAACACTTTTTCATTGGTCTGTTGGCCATTTGGATGTCTTCTTTGGAAAAAGTCTGTTCGTGTCTTCTGCGTATTTCTTGATTGGATCATTTGTTCTTCGGGTGTTGAGTTTGATAAGTTCTTTATAGATTTTGGATACTAGCCCTTTCCTGATATGTCATTTGCAAATATTTTCTCCCATTCTGTCAGGTGTCTTTTGGTTTTGTGGACTGTTTCTTTTGCTGTGCAAAAGCTTTTTATCTTGATGAAATCCCAATAGTTCATTTTTGCCCTGGCTTCCCTTGCCTTTGGCGATGTTTCTAGGAAGAAGTTGCTGCGGCTGAGGTGACAGGTTGCTGCCTGTGTTCTCCTTTAGGATTTTCATGGACTCCTGTCTCACATTTAGGTCTTTCAACCAATTGGAGTCTATTTTTGTGTGTGGTGCAAGGAAATGGCCCAGTTTCATTCTTCTGCATGTGGCTGTCCAATTTTCCCAACACCATTTGTTGAAGAGACTGTCTTTTTGCCATTGGACATTCTTTCCTGCTTTGTCAAAGATGAGTTGACCATAGAGTTGAGGGTCCATTTCTGGGCTCTCTATTCTGTTCCATTGATTGATGTGTCTGTTTTTGTGCCAGTACCATACTGTCTTGATGATGACAACTTTGTAATAGAGCTGGAAGTCCGGAATTGTCATGCTGCCAGCTTTGCTTTTCTTTTTCAACATTCCTCTGGCTATTCGGGGTCTTTTCTGGTTCCATACAAATTTTAGGATTATTTGTTCCATTTCTTTGAAAACAGTGGATGGTGTTTTGATGGGGATTGCATTGAATGTGTACATTGTTTTAGGTAGCATTGACATCTTCACAATATTTGTTCTTCCAATCCAAGAGCATGGAACATTTTCCCATTTCTTTGTGTCTTCCTCAATGTCTTTCATGAGTATTTTATAGTTTTCTGAGTAAAGATCCTTTGCCTCTTTGGTAGATTTATTCCTAGGTATCTTACGGTTTTGGGTGCAATTGTAAATGGGATCGACTCCTTCATTTCTCTCTCTTCTGTCTTGTTGTTGGTGTATAGGAACGCCACTGATTTCTGTGCATTGATTTTATATCCTGCCACTTACTGAATTCCTATATGAGTTCTAGCAGTTTTGGGGTGGAGTCTTTTGGGTTTTCCACATAAAGTATCGTATCATCTGCAAAGAATGAGAGTTTGACTTCTTTGCCGATTTGGATGCCTTTGATTTTTTTTGTTGTCTGATTGCTATAGCTAAGACTTCTAATACTATGTTGAATAGCAATTGTGAGAGTGGACATCCCTGCCACATTCCCGACCTTAGGGGGAAAGCTCACAGCTTTTTCCTGTTGAGACTGATGTTCACTGTAGCCTTTTCGTGATGGCTTTTATGATATTGAGGTATGTACCCTCTATGCCTATACTCTGAAGAGAGTTGATCAAGAAAGGATGCTGTACTTTGTCAAATGCTTTTTCTGCATCTATTGAGAGGATCATCTGATTCTTGTTCTTTCTTTTGTTAATGTATTGTTTCACGTTGATTGATTTGCGGATATTGAACCAACCTTGCAGCCTAGGGATAAATCCCACTTGGTCGTGGTGAATTATCCTTTTAAGGTACTGTTGGATCCTATTGGCTAGTATTTTGGTGAGAATTTTTGCATCCTTGTTCATCAAGGATATTTGTCTGTAATTCTCCTTTCTGATGGGGTCTTTGTCTGGTTTTGGGATCAAGGTAATGGTGGCCTCA
>NW_027400696.1:2197-5100 GCF_003265705.2 Callorhinus ursinus
TTTTCCTTAAATGTTTGGTAGAATTCCCCTGGGAAGCCATCTGGCCCTGGGCTTTTGTTTGTTAGGAGATTTTTGATGACTGCTTCAATTTCCTTAGTGGTTATAGGTCTGTTCAGGTTTTCTATTTCTTCCTGGTTCAGTTTGGTAGTTGATATATCTCTAGGAATGCACCCATTTCTTCCAGGTTATTTAATTTGCTGGCATATAGTTGCTCACAATATGTTCTTATAATTGTTTGTATGTCTTTGGTGTTGGTTGTGATCTCTCCTCTTTCATTCCTGATTTTGTTGACTTGGGTCTTTTCTCTTTTCTTTTTGATAAGTCTGGCCAGGGGTTTATCAATCTTGTTAATTCTTTCAAAGAAACAGCTCCTAGTTTCGTTGATGTATTCTACTGTTCTTTTGGTTTCTATTTCATTGTTTTCTGCTCTGATCTTTATTATTTCTCTTCTCCTGCTGGGTTTAGGCTTTATTTGCTGTTTTTTCTCTAGCTCCTTTAGGTGTAGGGTTAGTTTGTGTATTTGAGACCTTTCTTGTTTCTTGAGAAAGGCTTGTATTGCTATATACTTTCCTCTCAGGACTGCCTTTCCTCCATCCCAAAGATTTTAAACAGTTGTGTTTTCATTTTCATTGGTTTCCATGAATTTTTTTTAATTCTTCTTTAATTTCCTTTTTTGACCTATTCATTCTTTAGTAGGATGCTCTTTAGCCTCCATGTATTTGTGTTCTGTCTGATTTTCCTCTTATGATTGAGTTCTAGTTTCAAAGCATTATGTTCTTAAAATATGCAGGGAATGATCCCAATCTTTTGGTAGTGGTTGAAACCTGATTTGTGACCTAGGATGTGATCTATTCTGGAGAATGTTCCAGGGGCACTAGAGAAGAATGTGTATTATGTTTCTTTGGGATGGAATGTTCTGAATATGTCTGCGAAGTCCATTTGGTCCAGTGTGTCATTTAAAGTCTTTATTTCCTTGTTGACCTTTTGCTTAGATGATCTGTCCATTTCAGTCACGGGGGTGTTAAAGTCCCCCACTATTACTATATTGTTGTCAATGTTTTTCTTTGCTTTTTTATTAATTGGCCTATATAATTGGTTGCTCCCATGTTAGGGGCATAGATATTTACAATTGTTAAATCTTCTTGTTGGATAGACCCTTTAAGTAAGATATAGTGTCCTTCCTCATCTCTTATTACAGTCTTTGGTTTAAAATCTAATTTGTCTGATATAAGGATTGCCACCCCAGCTTTCTTTTGGTGTCCATTAGCATGGTAAATGGTTTTCCACCCCCTCACTTTCAATCTGGAGTGTCCTTGGGTCTAAAATAAGTCTCTTGCAGACAGCATATAGATGGGTCTTGTTTTTTAATCCAATCTGATAGCCTGTGTCTTTTGATTGGGGCATTTAGCCCATTTACATTCAGGGTAAGTATTGAAAGGTATGAATTTAGTGCCATTGTATTGCCTGTAAGGTGACTGGTACTGTATATTGTCTGTATTCCTTTCTGGTCTATGCTGCTTTTAGTCTCTCTCTTTGCTTAGTGGACCCCTTTCAATATTTCTTGTAGGGCTGGCTTCGTGTTTGCAAATTCCTTTAATTTTTGTTTGTCCTGGAAGCTTTTTATCTCTCATTCAATTTTCAATGACAGCCTAGCTGGATATAGTATTCTTGGCTGCATATTTTTCTCTTTAGTGCTCTGAAGATATCTTGCCAGTCCTTTCTGGCCTGCCAGGTCTCTGTGGATAGGTCTGTTGCCAATCTAATGTTTCTACCATTGTAGGTTACATATCTCTTCTCCCGAGCTGCTTTCAGGATTTTCTCTTTGTCTCTGAGACTCGTAAGTTTTACTATTAGATGTCGGGGTGTTGACCTATTTTTATTGATTTTGAGAGGGGTTCTCTGTGCCTCCTGGATTTTGATGCCTGTTTCCTTCCTCACATTAGGGAAGTTCTCTGCTATTATTGGCTCCAATATACCTTCTGCCCCTCTCTCTCTTTCTTCTTCTTCTGGGATCCCAATTATTCTAATGTTGTTTCTTCTTATTGTATCGCTTATCTCTCGAATTCTGCCCTCGTGATCCAGTACTTGTTTATCTCTCTTTTTCTCAGCTTCTTTATTTTCCATCATTTGGTCTTCTATATTGCTGATTCTCTCTTCTGCCTCATTTATCCTTGCAGTTAGTGCCCTATTTTTGATTGCACCTCATTAATAGCCTTTTTTATTTCGATTTGGTTAGATTTTAGTTCTTTTATTTCTCCAGGAAGGATGTCTCTAATAACTTCCATGCTTTTTTCACGTCCAGCTAGTATCTTTAAAATAATGATTCTGAACTCTAGGTCCAACATCGTACTAATGTCTGTATTGAGTAAGTCCCTGGCAGACGGTATTACCTCTTGTTCTTTTTGCTGAGGTGATTTTTTTCGTGTTGTCATTTTGTGCAGAGGAGAATAGATGAATGAGAGAACAAAATGCTAACAGGTTAACAATGTCCCCAGAAAATATACTCTAAACAATTCAGAAAAGACCTGAAACCAGGGGAAAAGAACGGGGAAGAAAGATAAGGAAAGAGAAAAAAAAAGAAAAAGATAAAAACAAACCAAAACAGAACAAAACAAAACAAAACAAAAAAACAGAATATGATCAAATATGATCAGGTTAGTGTATAGATCAGTGCCATGCACTAGATTTTGCGTGTATTTTAGTCTGTTAGAAGAAAGTGCCTCCTAAAATTTTAAAGAAAGAAAGACTTATATATGTACAAAATAAGGGTTGATACAATGAAGGGATGGAATATGACTGTAAAGATGAAAATTATAAAAGATTTTATAAAAGGAATTGATAAGATAAGAAGCTGTTTGAAAAAAGAAAGAAGATTAAAAAAAAAGAAAAAAAAGGGAGTGAAT
>NW_027400697.1:0-5099 GCF_003265705.2 Callorhinus ursinus
GTTTTTTTTGGTGGGTCTACTTCTATATTCTCAATTCTGTTCCACTGATCTCTATGTCTGGCCTTTTGTTAATATTACAATGTCTTAGTTATTGTAAATTTATAGCAAATCTTGAAATCAGGTGGTAAGAGTCTTCCAACCTTGTTTTTCTTTCCCAACATTGTTCTGACTATTCTAGTTCCCTTTCTTTTCCATATATATTTTACAATTAATTTTCAATGGCTATAAATAAAGACTTCTTGGATTTTGGTTGAGATGCCCTGAATCTATAGATCAGATTAAGGAGACTTGACATCGTAAGAATATTGCCTTCTAATTCTTTACCACACCATATGTCTTCATTTATTTGATGTCTGGTTTTTTATCAGAATTTTGTAGTTTTTAGTATACAGATCCTGTACCTATATATTTTGATTTTTAATATTAAAAGGCTTTTTTAAATTCCAATGTTTCATTTCTAGAGTAAATAAGTTGACCCTTGCATATTGCCTTTGTATGTTGTGACCTGGATGAACTAACTTATTAGGTCTTTCCAATCTGTGTGCTGCTTATTTCATAGGCTAGGAATCTAATACAGTATTGGATAAAAGTGGTGGCAGAGGACATCCTTGCCCATTGATGGCTGGAGAGCGAAAGCATTCATGCTTCACCAGCAAGTACAAAGATAGTTAATCTTTACATATTCTTACAGGTTAAGGATCGGTTCTTAGGTTGCTAAATGTTTTTATCATAAATAGATCTTGACTTTTGTTAAATGCTTTTTTGCATATATTGATGTGATCATATATTTTCCCTTTTTAGTTTGCTAACGTGTAAATTATATTGACTGATTTTTGAGTATTAAACCAGCCATGGAAACTTGGAATAAACCTCATTTTGTCATGATGTTTTTTAGTGTAAGTTTAGAGAAAAATATTGGTAGAATAAGTTCACTGTTAGCAGGAAAAATCTCTATGTTCTGGTGTAAACCAAAGACAGAGACCACAGTACAGCTGGGACTCAACCTTCTCCTCCCTAGAAGTCACACAGAGCAGGGTAACTATAAACTGGGCCCTCAAAGACAAGTAGGCAAGGTGCTGCACCCCTTTCCTCCTGCCCTGGAAATAGCTGGAACAGTGCCAGCCTTACCTGACCTCATCCATCTCCTGCACAAGGCAGATTTCTAATGCTATGTCCTGAAGATGCCATCCCCTGGTTATCTGATTAAACGCCACCCTTGGTAGTGCTGTGAAGGGACTTTGCAGATGGATTTAATTAGGGGGCTGATAGCTGACTTTAAAATATGGTGATTATTTAATGGATTTTCCAGTGGGCTCAATATAAATGCATGAGCCCTTAAGTGAAGGAAAGGAAGTCAGAGAGATGAGCAGAAGGGGAGGTTGAGGAGATACAAGGCATGTGAAGGGCTTGATCTGTCATTGCTGGTTTGAAGGTGGAGGAGGGGAGCCACAAAACAAGGAACATGGATGGCCTTTAGGAATAGGGGATGGCACTTGGCAAACAGCCAGCAAAAACACAGATTCAGTCCTACAACTCATGGACTGCAATTCTGCCAACAACCTGAATGGGTTTGGAAGCAGATGCATCCCCTAAACTTCCAGAAAAGAACACAGCCTTGCTGATACGGGGTTTTGGAGACTCAGGGCAGAGAAGTAGTCAAGCCACAATGTGCCCGGATTTCTGATTTGTAGAAATGTGACATAATAAATGGGTGGTGTTTTAAGCCACTAAATGTGTGGCACTTTTTTTCTGGCAGCAATAGGAAAGTAATGCCTTCATTGCTGAGGAGTTTCTGTGTGTCTGGGGCTGCTAGGTGCTAAAGACACAGAGATGAGAAAGACAATTTCTTTCTCCAGGGAGCTCATAGACTAGAGGGAGAATCTGACACCTAACAAAACATTGAAGTATTCTGAAAATATGCTACAAGGGAAAGTTTCTCGTGGTTGCAAAGAATGACAAAGAATTCTGGTTAACTTGAAGCAACCAAAAAAAAAAAAATGGGGGGTGGGAAGGGAGGAGAGAGGAAGAGAGAGAGGGAGCAAGCATGTTTTTAATTTTAACAAGAGAGATACTGGAAAATTCTCGTAAATTAAGGAAACTTTAAAGATGTCAGATTTGGGGAAGGAAGACCAACACAGTTCGAAGACCCTCAATAATAGGAATTTGTAGACTTTCTCCTGTTGCTATGGTTCAGTCCCCACACTTATTGGTCTTCATTTCCCTTCCCCCCCAAGTTCCAAATTATAAGGGGAAGAGAATATGGCCTAGCTTGAGTCAGGTATCTACCTTTGGATCAAATGACAGTGGCCAGAAGACAAGACAAGTCCAGTGTGAGTGTGTCTATATCTATCTGTCTATCTATCTATCTATCTATCTATCTATCTATCTATCTATCTATCATCTATCTGTCATGTATCAATAAAGAGGGAGAGAGAGAAATTTATATTGTCTCATGTGATTTTGGAAGCTGGTACGTCCAAAATCTACAGTGTACGCTGGCAGGCTGAAGACCCAGAGAAAAGTGGGTGTTGAAGCTCAAGTGTAAAGGCAGTTTGGAGGCAGAATTCCCTCTTCCTTGGAGAACCTCTGACTTTTTTCTCTTAGGGCCTTGAGCTGATTAGATGAGACTCACCTACACTATGGAGGATAATCTGCTTTACTCAATGTGCACCGGTTTAAATGTTAATCTCAGGTACCTGCGTGGCTCAGTTGGTGGGGCGACTGCCTTCGGCTCAGGTCATGACCCTGGAGTCCCGGGATCGAATCCCGCCTCGGGCTCCCAGCTCAGCAGGGAGTCTGCTTCTCCCTCTGCCCCTTCCCCCCTCATGTGCACTCTCTCTCTCTCTCATTCTCTCTCTCAAATAAATAAATAAAATCTTAAAAAAATAAATGTTATTCTCAAAAAAAAAATACCTTCACAGTGACGTTTAGACTGGTGGTGTTTGACCAAATATCTGGGCACCTTGGCCTAGCTAAGTTGATCCATAAAATTAGTCATCACAACCTATGGCACACATGGCCCCTGGGGGTCTACTTCTGTGAGTAAGGGTCTCATCTCCAGAAGGAGCCATGTTATGAGCCCCAGGGCTAGGCCAACACGTTCCTATAAGGCTCTGACGAGACACCAGCCTCACTTTCCTTACCCCTAAAATGAAGATAGCAATATCCATAGGGCTTTGTTCTTTTAGCAAAGGATTTTGAGGGTAAAGTCATGGTATTAACTGTTAAGTTATATGCATATGTGAGGTTGCCATTATGCATTTTGAATTAAAACTCAAGGAAAGTTGGTAAACTAGATTTTATGCTTACTACTTAAAATGAGTAATTTCTAAGCGAGACTTCAAGAAACCCCAGAGCCTCACAATGATTTCAAATGCTTCCAGGAACTCCTCAGAGCAACATTACAGTGTGTACACTTCAAATTGAGAAATGAAATCTTTGTTAACCCTCTCTATTAGGAGGAGGCATGGGTGGCTGAACTGTGTGTGGGATCAGGGTGTCCCAGCCCAAGCTGGCAAAGGCTCACTGCCTTGAAGGACAAAGGGGGAACAAACCTAAACAAGAGCTACAGGCTGAGCCTGGGGTGTTTGTGGCCAAAAGAACAAGAGACTTTCATTTTCTCTCAGGCTTTCTAGTCTCTGCCTAGTGAAATGTCAGGGTTGTGTGTACTGATTATATTTTGCCAAAACTATCGGAAGTCTTAATGAGTCTCACAAACTGCATAGCTGTCACACCACAATCAGCCCTTGCTTCATAGCAGGGCTGGACGCTGGCCTTACCCTGTACTTTTTTTTTTTTTTAATTAGAATTGATCAAAATTGCAAACTTTTCCTCATCCCTCCCTTCCATCCTTGCAATTTTGGTAGAACGTAACGTAGGCAGAATTCCGATATTTATGTCTCCAAACTTGCCATTGTCGGTATCAGTCTTAAGTGTTCACGATCATTGCTGAAGGGTTGCATCAGGCTCATTCTCCAAGCACGGAAGCCCCAGCCAGACAGTTGTCAAGGCAACAGAAAATGCACACTGTGAACTACCAAGGAAAGGCCCTTTCTGGCTGCTTACAGTCTGTACGATGTTGAAGTGCAAACTTAATTTTCAAGCTTGGCAAAAAGATTTCTTTTATGGCTAATTATAAAATGTACCCAACGTTATTAGACTGGGTGTTAGATGATTGCCTGCTAAATGTGATGTGAAAAATTAAGGCAGTTTTCAAAGCAGAGGGACCTAAATTAAGTGTGCCTAAAGGATCAATTGCTTATTTTTGTCATTCTGCATAACCCGAACAGAACAGCTGTGTGTGTGTGTGTGCGTGTGTGTGTGTGTGTGTGTGTGTGTGTGTGTGTGTGTAGGAGCTTCCAAACTCATATTTATTTGAGTCACATCATACTTTTTGCTTCCAAATGTATTCAAAAGAAGGTAGGAGGTACCCCACCCATATTTAGATTTTTGGGGGGAAGAAGACTTTAAATTAAAACCCTGTTGATCAACATTAAGAATTTTAAATTACTCCCAGCAGGTGAGATTATAAAATCAGAATTTTCCTGCTAATATCAGATGGTTAAGTGATATTATATCTTCTTCTTTTTTTTGCCTGCTATAATTCTCTTCTCACATTCTTGCTTGCCAACAAACTCCAAATCAACACTAACATGTTAATTTGATAAAAGATGTGGTGACTCAGGATCAAAGGAGTCAGGGCAAAAACGCTGATCTACTAATCCACTGTCTTAGTTAACGTGTTCCTTTGAAAATAGACTGTCTTTAAATCTGACTTGATATGAACAGCTGATCCAAAGCCTGGTGGCCAGGCTGAGAGTGAACGGGAATTCAGTGAGTTAGGCTGTGGTATGAGCTGATGTGAACATTCATCTTTTCTGTCTTGGATGAGCCCCAACTGTTGCTAAACAGGCCAGACTTGCGCCAAGGGTGACATGATCAGGTACGTTTCCTCGTTCTCTCACCCCGGGGAAAGACAGAAAGACGGAACTTCCAGCCTTTGGAAGAAGAAATGAGATTTACCTGAGGGAGAAGTAAACTCTTGTAGACTCCACTGACTGTGGAAAACTATAGTATTTGTTGTCCTCGCGTAGATACAG
>NW_027400698.1:0-2026 GCF_003265705.2 Callorhinus ursinus
GAGCATCCTCAGAGGCTATAAGCACCTCACTCACTCAGACCCTGACTGCCACCTGCATTCACACCTCGGTAGGATCTGGGCTGTCCCCACTGCAGGGGCCAACTTGTGGGGCAGCGGGTGGGGGGTGGAGAACATGGGAATCAGAGACCAGAGCAGAGCAGAGCCTGCTGGAGGACAGCCCCCTACAGCCCGAAACCTATCTGCTCAGAAAGCCCTCCAACTGGGGTGTGAGCTCCCCCAAGGGCAGGGGTCCTCACCATCCCTTACCCCTATAGCAGTCAGCCAAGTTGGGGGCCAGTGACCAAATGCTGGAACACAGAGGCAAGCTCTGCCCTTGGGGCACAGTGCACCCTGACTCAGCACAGAGCTGGGCTGGCCAGGCACTCCGCACACCTCCTGCTCCTGGGGAAGCCGATCAGGTGCCCAGGTGCTCCCTCCTCCCAAAGCAGACAGGGACCAGGGGAGGCCGAGCAGGTGGCTTCAGGGAGAACCTATCGGGACTTGGTTGCACTGGGCTGACAGGCTCACCACCGGGTGAGCAGCCTGGCATTGTGATACCCTAGCCTGGACAGAGTGCCATCTGCTTTACCTTCCTGGCCCCTGCTCTCCCTTCCCCGGGTGACCCATCCATCTTCAATCCAGGGAGAGCAGTGGTGAGTGGTGCTGCCTGCCAGGGAGGATGGGGGTTCACTCCGCCCCTGCTGCCTCTGTTCAACTCCAAGGGCCCTGCCTCCTGAGCACACTGAGGTCTTGGGGCTCAGGTACCCCTGAGCATAGCCCGTTTAGAGGTCTGTGCACAGTAACCACAGCACTAGCATGAGCTGGCTGTGAAGGCAGGAGGGGCCGGGCTGTCCCTGTCGCCTGCTTCATAAGCTGGGCCACTCCAAGTTCCAGGAATGAATCTCTGAGCTCAGGCTCCACGGGACACCATCCGGGTCATGAGGTGCACGTGAGGTACACCCATATGCTCCACTGTGACCACTGAAGGGATGCCCTCTAGGCCCATTGGTAGGAACTGCCAAGCTTTCCCCAGGGTCCCCTGAGTGTAAAACCTGAAGGTGTGTCCTCCAGTCCCTGAGAGTCTCTGTCCCCATGCTCTGAGGCCACTTGATGGCTCCATGGCAGTCCTGCCCACTGATGTTCTTGAGTAGGCAGCTATAGGGCTGGGGAGGGGCCCTGAACTGAGCTCATCCTACATCAGCTCTGGGACCCTGGGCAGGTGTCCTCTTGGGCCTCAGTTTCTCCAACTTGAATCAGAAGGTTAACCAATATGGTCCCCATGATGGGGCCTGATAACTCAGGCTTGGACCCCATCCCTGTATTGGCTAATGCCTCTACAACCCACAGCTCAGATGGAGCACAAGGTCTGGGGGAGGGGCAGATACCGCCAGCAGAGCCTCCCTCCCCAAGTGAAGGATGGGCAAGAGAGAAGCATCCCTGTCAACACAGGGCCCTGCACGTGTCACAGCTGCCGGGAAGAACAACTAGTCCTAAGAATACGTGTGAGTACCGGAGTTTTGGTGTGTGTGAATGAGAATGTGTGTGCTTGCATGCATTTGTTTCTCTTTTTTTCTCCTTCTACTTCTTGAAGTACACTGATATGACCAAGTGCCTGGCTCTTTCTCAAGAGCAATGACCAGGATGGGGAGCCCAAGGTGTTTTAGGACTAACTGTAGACTATACTTATTAGTATGCCTCGGGAGAAAAAAAACTTCCGGGTGGTGGAGTGGGGCTGCCTTCTGGCACAGTTGAGCTGCTCATTGGGCAGGGGACTCAACAAGTGCAAGATGATAGATAAAGGGCAGATGGAAGATGGATGGGTGGGTGGATGGATAGAGGATGGATAGAGGATGGATAGATGGATAACGGAGTGTGGATGCAGATTGAAGGATGGATGGATGGATGGATGGATGGTGGATGGATGGAGGATGGATTGATGGGTGGAAGATGGATGGATGGTGGATGGATGGATGGGTGGATGGAGGATGAAGGATGGAAGATAAAGGATGGATGGACAGAAGATGGA
>NW_027400698.1:2126-5098 GCF_003265705.2 Callorhinus ursinus
ATGGATGGAGGATGGACAATGAATGGTTGGAAGATGGATGGATGGAAGATGAATGGTTGGTTGGAGGATGGATGGAGAATGGATGGATGGATGGATGGAGGATGGATAGATGGATGGAGGATGGATGGATGGAGGATGGATAGATGGATGGAGGATGGATGGATGGAAGATGAAGGATAGGAGATGAAGGACAGATGGACAGAGGATGGAGGATGGATGGAAAATGGAGTGTGGATGGAGAATGGATGGAGGGATGGATGATGGAGGATGGATGGAAGATGGACAGAGGATGGATGGATGGATGATGAATGGAAGATGAAGGATGGATGGACAGAGGATGGAGGATGGATGGATGATGGAGGATGGATGGAGGATGGAGGGATGGATGGATAGACGGATAATTGGAGAATAGAAGATGGATGTATGGCTGGGGATGGAGGGAGGGATGAAGGACGGATGGATGGAATGGAGAGATGATGGTTGGAGGGTGAAGGGTTGAGGGATGGATGGATAGGTGGAGGATGAAAGGGTACAGTCACTCAGTCATTCGGTAATCAGTATTCTTCAAGGAGGCTGCTGTAGAAATTGAACTGGCCCTAAATAAGATTTGAAGATTATTTATGGTCTCTGTCCCTCCCCCCAAACCAAGGAACTGGGAACCCCTAAGAGTCTGGGACATCCAAGGTACTGGAGGATCTACAGCCCCCACCTCCATTAAGGTGTGGGAAGGCTTAGAGACTGACCGGCATTCAGAAACCGAGAACACGTGGCCAGAAGCATCATGGCTGGCAGAACTGGGTATGCACAGCAGAGGGTTCCCCATCCTGGCCGAACAGAGGCTCCAAACCCCGTCCTTCTGGGTGCGAGTCACCACTCAGCCGGGTGCAGGAACATGAGAAAGGGGCAGGATTTCTCCCAAATTCCAGGGGCCTACCAAGCGGCTGTGGCCTCAGGGACGGTGCCGGCGGGCAGGGCAGATGTGGCAGACTGGCAGCAGGACTCATGGGGGTCCCTGGACCCTGGGGGGCTGATGGGTTGGGGGCTGGCATGAGGAGGCATGCACAAGTCAGGAGAGCGACATACACTTACGGCGTTATCCCCCAGGATGTCCAGCTGCTTCATCAGCTCCGTGACCAGGATGTCCTGGAGGCAAAGAGAGGGAGGTGAATGACAGCCAGGTGGGGTGGGGTGGGGTGCAGGGGCGGGGGGCGGGGGTTTACCGTCACGCCTTCAGCTTCGCAGTAGGCCTGGAGGGGGCTCTTCCCGTCTGCGAAGGGGGTGTGGTGGAAGTTGATGGCCGGAGACTTCCTCTCCCTCTCCTAGGACAGAGAGTGGGAGGCTGGGCATGGGGGCTGTGCTGGGGGCCACCCAGGGACAGAGTGGAGACACAGAGGCCAGCGAATGTGGTCTGCATTTGTGAAACAAAGCCCAGGGGCAGCAGAGGGCCGCTGCACAGATGCCGGCGGGAGCGGGACCTCCCGGCCTGGGGAAGGCCCTGGAGCCCCCAGCTCAGTTCCCTCAGCTCCGACTCCTCCGTCCTCATCCCCCACTGCTGACTTGCCGGGTCTGCCATGATCCCCAGCCCGTCGGGAGGCTCCGCGAGCAGTGTCACCCTCCACAGGCCTACCCGAGCGAGCCCCTGAGCATAGTGGCTGGTGGCGCTGCCCCCCTCCTCACCCAGGGCCACATGCCGGAGTCCTGGAGGCCAAGGGGCGGTCATGGGTGCGTGCGCGCGTGCGCACACTCCCGGCAGCCAGGGTCGCCGGGGGTCCTGAAGGTGGCTAGGACTGAGGAGGAGGCCCCGGAGCTGTGTGTGGGCAGCCAGCATGGCAGACGCCGGCCCAGGGCACGTCCACCAGCCTCACAAATGCACCACACCCCAGGAGAGACGGTGGAAGGTGAGGGCAGCCATGTGGCCGTCCGTGCGCAGCTGGACCCTCCCCCGAGGGAGCCTAGCTCCCACTTCCTCCTCTGCAGGAGGCCGAGGTCACAGGGGAGGACGAGGGCCCAGGACAGCCATGCACAGATGGGCACCTGGTCACTACGTGGCCCCCAGCTGCCCGCACTGGGCTGCTTAAACGAGCAGGGAGCAAGCGTCCACTGGCTGACCACCGTGGTCGGGCGTGTGGCCCCCGCTCAGCTGCCACCATCACGGCCCCACAGGGCAGGGCCATCATTGTCCAGCCCCGTGAGTCTGGAAGCAGACACTCATGTCTCATTCATTCTGGGCTTTCCTCCGTGGCCGTTGGGCAGAGAGGTACCTCCTTTCCAACCCACCCTCTTGGGGTCATGAGCAAGGGCCCAGGTCAGGAAGACTAAGCGCCTCCTCCATCACAGCAGCTCCGCAGGATGGTGGCCTCTGCCCAACGCACCCCGCACCCACGCCCCCGGCACACCTCGAGTTCCAGGATCCGGAACTCCAGCAGCTCGTTTTGGTCCCTCGCATCCTGGACCTCGTGTTTTAACCGACCCTCTTCTATTTCCATTTGTTTAATCTGTCAAATAAACACGTGGTCACGTGAGGTCCACTCCCGACTTTCCTGACAGCTTCTAGCTATCTGTGGGGATGGCTGACCTGCCCCAGCGCCCAGAGCCCTCACTCCAGCCAGAGTTGGCTCATCGGAGCGGGGCGGTTGCGGATGCAGGGGCAGATGCAGGGGGCGAGGAGCTGTGGATGCCCCCAGAGTGGCCCTGAGCCCGGCCCGGCTGTCTGAGCAGAGATGGGGAAGAGAAAGCCCATCAAAGGAAGAGCCGCTAAGATGTCCCCATGCGAACCCTGCTGTCGCCAGGACAGTGCTCCTTCGAGCCCAGGCTGGCCCAGAACCCGAAGGTGCATTGCTGTCCGATGGAGGGGCCATGGACCACAGCTGCCGGGCCCCCTCCAGAGCTGACCTTCCTAATGACGGGATTGTTCAAACAGAATCAGAAACAAGTCAACCCGACGTGTGAGGCCCGCACCTTCCAAAGGGTGA